>NC_143575.1:25162716-25415927 GCF_048544385.1 Mastigoproctus giganteus
TGCGAGAAGAAAGAGATGGAATTACAGAAAGCTAATTCAGAACAATACTGACATTGATAATATCTATAGGAAAATCATGCAGTTGGAACTCAATATCTATTGACAGGCAATGGAGTTAATTTCTAACTGAAGCATTTTAACTGCTCTATCTTGGATGATGCCTGAGAGTTTAAGAGGAGTTTTGGAAGCACCACACCAGATGTTGGAACCATGTTCACGGCAGAACATGTTTAGTAGCTGTTTAGATGAAAAGCAGCATAGTGTTAGGCAAAAGGCGCATCCGGTGGTTTCCCACATCTACGCCATATGAACTCTGTGGAGACAAACAGTATCACTGTGAAAGCCAGAAAGTGTTGTATATGAAGTATAGTGTTGGTTTTTTCTTTTTTGTGTGTTCTGGCTTTTGGCAGTTGAGCCACTGGTGGGACCCTCGTTGCCCGCACACACCACTAGGAGGTAGCTAGGCTGCCCATCTGGCTGGTCTCCACCAGGGTCGCGTGAGCTTCCAGGACAGAGACCAAGTAAAAGAAAAAAAAAATTGAAATAAGCAAAGGGGAACAGTCAAGAAGGGAGTGGGGAAGTAGAAAAGAATAGCTGCTGTAGTGTAGGTGGGAGCTCTAAGTTCAGTGGAGCTGGAGTTGTTCCACCAGGCGAAGAATTAGGTGTGGGAGAAGAAGTCCCATGATGTAGGAGAGAAAATCATCCAGCAAGATTTCCAATGGTTGTTGGCCTTCGGTCTGCTCGGGTCATGCAGCCATGGAGTGCTACCCAGCAAGCTGGGTTAGCAGTTTCACTTGGGCAAATGTCCAGGTGAGGAGGTTTTTCTGTTGGTGGTAATGAATCCCACCCAATGTACGCTGGGTTATCAAATCCTACCCTACAGGAGGGTTAGCAGGAAGTCATGTCTGGTCGGGTTGTGTCAAAACAATGGGTGCCATGACCATGAAGGTTGTTTTCAGTTATAAGGTACCGCTCTAGTTCTGTTTTTGTCAACTTGCGGAGGGAAGGGGGTGAACTTTAGAGATGAAGGTTAAAATGAATGGTCAGAAGGCTAGTTATCAATTGAGGCAGTTGTCTATGCAAGGGGTGATCTTCTTACTGCAAACAAGTCCTGAGCAAAATTCGTTGCTCAGTAATATTCCTGCTCAGTGATGTACAGATATTCTCTGTCTCGTGGGTGATCGTGTATTTTGGAAATTAAACTACATCTTAAGTTTTCGCAATTAGGACACTTATAACCCATATGATCCTAATTCTCTTCCTGCCTATAGGAGAAGTAGGGGTCCTCTTCAATACTCATCAGGATCAGCTTCTGTTTGTTAGATCCTTGACCGGTAATAAGATATGTAGCATGAAGACCAGGATAGAACCAAGTGGGAGCTTTGGGGGAAACTGTAGCGACCTCGGGAATAATGTTCTTCGTGATTGGTTCTTTGCTTGTGTCCGTCCATCTCTACTGCCAAATTTGGTCAGTATAGAGAGGAAGGTTCACATTTCCGTATGAATGTCGTTTGTGAGATTGATCGTATGGTTAAGGATGGTGGCCGGACTTCCTCTTGATAGGCGATAGTGTATTGTACTGCGATCATCTCCAGGTCTAAAGGCAGGAAACCCCGCTTAATCTGGAGAGCAGGGGTGCTGACTGTGCACCAGGCCCTTGTCATCATGAGTAACATGCAGCGCTTAATGGTTTCTAGTTTCTGAATATTCCTAACTGTGGTGACTCTGCTAAACCATGCTCAGACACTATACGTGATTATGGACAGAAACACTGACTTATAGAGAAGACAGAGGTGCATCGCTTTAGCTCCAGTCTCTCCTATTCAGACGCGCGATCATGGTCGTGTAGTTGCGGATTTTTGAATGTAGGTATGCTAGGTTGGGTTAAAAGTACAGTTTACTGTCTAACATAATTCCTAAGTATTTCAGTTCCGTGATTAGAAGGACTGTAATTCCTGCTTTCTTGATCTGTGGAGGTCTGGTGGTCTATAGGGTTCCCTTGATGAATAGAATCGATTTTTTTTTTTTTTTTTTTGCAGAAGGAGAGCTGAAGCACCGAGGGCTAAAAAGAAAACCTAGTTTTTTTCTTTACTTTTTTTTATAAGGTGTATAAAATGCTAGCAGGGAGGTCCCTGTCAAAGGGAAGCCTAAAGAAGCGGTTTGAACGAGCCCGCTTTGTTGATTTAATGCCTGTTATCTTGGACAGCCTAAATCCATCTTGTGGATAGGCAACAACATCTTTCTGGATAACTCTTGTATTTATATACAGTTTATGAAAGGGTGAAGCAGGAATAGCAATGGAGTCAGTGGTTATACCGACTCTATGTTAAATTGACGTTCCACTGCCTTTTTCTTGTTACCTAGTATGAGAAAAATATTAATTCTGATTAATTAATTTAATATTTCTCTAAATGTATTATAAAATGGGTTTAATCTTTTCAGGTGAATAATAAGGAACACTTTTTAGTACCACAATGACTGATAACAAAGGAGGTGCTTTCATCTCTAAGCGTTGCTAGAAGATATTTGCAAAGCATTCGTCTCTTCGTCAGCACAGGAAAATTCATTCTGGCCAGAATATCTTCAGATGTGCAACTTGCGACGAAACATTTCGTACTTCATCACTCCTTCACCGCCATGAGGATATTCACAGCAATAAGAGGCCTTTCACTTGCGAAACTTGTGGGAAGACATTCAGTCATTTACATCATCTTACTGTGCACAAAAGAATCCACACAGGGAAAAAGCCTTTTTGTTGTGACATTTGTGATAAAAGATTTTCACAAAAGGAAAACCTTGTAGTTCACATGAGGATTCACTCTGGCGAGAAGCGTTTTCATTGTGATATTTGTGATCGAAAATTCTCACAAAATTCACACCTTTTAAGTCATATCAGAAGTCACACCAAAGAGAAGCCTTTCACATGCGGATATTGTGGAAAATCATTTTCGACCTCATCATATCTATCGGTACATAGACGTATTCACACTGGGGGAAGGCCCTTTTCCTGTGACAGCTGCTCAAAGACATTTAGTAATTCATCAAATTTAATACAACACGAGGGAGTGCATTCTGCGGAAAAGCCCTATTCTTGTGAATTCTGTGACAAGACATTTTCAAGTCGAGGAAATTGTGTGCGACACACGAGAATCCACACGAGTGAGAGACCTTTTTCGTGTAGGTTTTGCCAGAAATCATTTTCACACTCTTCCAATCTAAGCACGCACATAAGGGTCCACACCAGAGAAAAACCCTTTACATGTGCAACGTGCGGAAAATCATTTTCTCAGAACTTCAACTTGTCCAAGCATAACAAACTGCACTCTAAATAAATGCCCCTTCAAAATGCTTTTGTTTTCAATGTTCACATGAGTCAGTTGCATAACAAGCTTGATTTATTTTTGGCATGAAGCTTTTCGTTGCTACGAATCACATTTTACTGTTCTTCAACGTCTTTACTTGGAATTTCACAATTTAAAGACCGTTCTCTTTTTATATTTTTAATGACATTTAAGTTTCATTTCAGTTTTCATCTTGTTTATGTATTTTATTAATTTTCTAAGATGTAATTTGTTTCTTTACATTTTATTGCATTCTGTAATATTTGATGTCTATTATATTTCTTAAATTTCTGTAATGTTTCTTATTCTGTAATAAATGCTTTCTTTATGAAGTGAGTACTCCTAATTTGGACAGTTCTGCATTTCACTTATAGTGACAGGAAGTTCGAAAATTATTGGAAACTATATCAGAAACAGGAGTGAGCGCTGAGTGATTGATCAACAGAGAAGTGCACTCCTTCCCTAAATGAGGGTGAATGCAGGTATAGAGAAATCCCACGCCAACTAATTTCATCTCTTACGCCACGCGTAAGAGATGAAATCCTACCCCAAAGAGGGTTTGCAATGATCTTGAGGTTTTACCCTTGAGAGTGGAAAAGGCTGTGCTCAGACATAGCCTAGATGAGTGGGCTAGTTATAAATCAGTGGGGTGGCAGGAGTGGATGCAGCATCGAGAAGGGTCTTCTTCACTTGCAGAGAACTACAAAATTGTAAGAAGGCGCTGAAAGCTTGCTTGTTTACATTCAGAGGATGGAGCGAGTTAAGGTCTGAAAGGTTGGACTAAAGGATGAGCTGTTGTCAGAGATCATGGTAAGCCACGCAGTTCTGCAGGAGATCAGCCCATTCTTCCTCAAAAACTCCAAACTGTTTTAGGCGGGCCTTGGTGGAGCCGTGGCCAGTCATCAAAATGTATTTTCCAGGTTCTCAGTAAACCAGGACGGTGCCTTTGATTAAGAAGCTGATGTCAGGTATAAAAAATTCTGGTGGCTTCGGCTTTGTTTGCAGAGGATCAGCGGGACGTAGAGGAAAAAAAACTCAAATGTATTATTAGGGTCACCTGGAAATTTTCTTTCAACTACCCATGTATGTTGTGTGTGTAAATGGCGTGAGTTCTCTGGTCGATTTGCTTGCTTTGCTGGACGAAAAACCTCTGTGCTTTCACGGAAAAACCGTACTGTCTACTCCTGAGACTCTAACTCAGCCACGCAGTGAAAAATGCCCATAAAAGTAGCTCGCGTCATCGACGGGATTCGAATCCGGGGCTTTTCCCTTATTTGTAGTATTGTTGTATAGAAACTAATGTTTATATATGCCTAATTTATGTACGAGTTCTATGTCTTTTGTCTAAGTTATAATGTACAAATGTATAAAGGCACCCTCCTAGCTGAAGGCTGTTCAGGAGTGAAGCATATGCAATAAATTGAATAATAATAACTGAATACAACCCGTTGACCACGTGAGGCACGAGAGTGCGGAGTTAGTCGACCTATTATTTTTATTATTATTATTTTTTTATTATCATCAGTTTATTTCTCTTAGGAGAACACCCGGTTACAGCCACTGGCTAGGGGGTGGTCATACATATACAACTATGTTACAAAATGCAATACAATTATGAAATACATTTTATCTGGAATATAAAGTATATGAGTTATTAAATACCCGCTAAGGCTTTTACAACTTAACTGAGTATAAACAGGTAAGAGCTTAATACCGTGACAATTGAAGCATACCTTCTGCTTAAACCCACAAGTGGGAGTTTCAATATTCACATAAACACAAATATTTACAGCCGAACAACGTACACCATACGAAACAACATGACATTATGACCTCCCCATCTCTCTAAAATCAAATGTTCAAAATGCCTTGATGGGGTACCAGGCAACCGCCTACATACTTTGTATCCTCCCGTATTGTAACCCCAAAATGCGTATCTTTCATCTACTTTTTTTTTTATTTTTTTATTGGTTTTCTTTCAGTGCCCACTAAGTGTATAAGTTATTTTGGAGTTGCTACTGTCGAAGTGAAAGACTTTGCACTTCGGGAGTTATTCATTAAAAGCGTTAACAGATAGCTCCCACTTTTCTGACCCTCCCTGACGCGCTTTTCTAAGACGACCTACCCAAGTTTGCGCTGATCATTAACTCTACTAACCTTTTTGACAGCCATGTACATTTGACATGACGCCCTCTGTTCCTTCGTTGATGTCATTTAAGAAAATCAAAAACAGTGGTCTCAGCAGTAATCCTTGAAGAACCTTACATAACCCCAATCTGAAGAATATCCATTAAACATAACCATCTGCCTTCCAGCCACCCTGCAATCCATCTAAGAACTTTTTTTTTCTGCGATTCCAACAACATTCACCTCTCATGAGGGACTGAGTCAAATGTGTTGCTGAAATTTCGCTGAATATTGTATTTACATCTTCCGTGACTGACACTGTATACTCTAATCTGCAGGCTGTTCAGGGGTGAACTAGTACAGTTAAAGGTGATATAAGTGTCAATTTTGTTTTTTAATTAATAACAAGATACACAACAGGAATCTCCTGTAGGATTCCTCTCGTGACGTTGAAGGTTACCTGGAAGTTGTGGGACACTAAGGGGACAAAACTCCGCCCATGCGGAACACCTCTCGCTAATTTAAACGTAACAGAGGTGTTTCGCATGGTTGAGTTTTGTCCTCAGCACTGTTTGCAGCAGCAGCACTTGAACCATTCTTCTCAGGAAATCCTAATTTTTTGATGTACGCTGATGACATCGAGCTCTCAAACATTCTTGATTGTGTACAAATGGTCAACTTGGAGATCTAAACAGCTAAATAATTATTTACATTCCATTGGATTCCATCTAATAAAGAAAAATTGGTACAATTCACATTCTCGGAGAAGCGAATTTAAAAAAAAAAATAGTCCATTTATCGACTTGGCCCAAATCCACAAAGTAAATTTGCATAAAGGCAAAAAAGTCAGCTATTTTTATCACTTCAATGACCTTAAAAAAAAAAAAAAAATCATGCCATACTGCAGCCTTAAGCAAGAATTAACAGGGGTCGCCAGCCAAAAGTTACTACAGTAGTACAATACCTTTTAATGTACCCCGGCATCATTTAATCACCGGTCATCTGCACCTCCTGCACACCAAAAGCGTGTTTATGCGTTGCAGTTGTGTACGATATTTTTATAAAAATACAGGTTTGACTTTATGGGGGGCACACGGGGCCCGAGAATTCAGAGTTTGGGGATCTCACGAGAAGTTAGAATGGGCGGCTGAGCAGTCCTCCCACGATATCGAAATCCGTGTTCCGTAATTCTCTTCAAAATTGATGCAAAATTATCTATGAAACCTACGTTTCATAGATAAGGTGTCAGTGGTTCAGTAGGCAGTAAAATTCCGAGCGTGATGGGTAAAAGGAAGGATTTATCGGACTTTCATAAAGGACAGATTGTGGATGCTCGATGAGCTGGTGCCTCGATTTCCCAAACGTCTGAACGAGTAGGGTGTTCGAGATCCGCTTTACTTAAAAGTGTACCAGGACTGGCATCAAAATGGTCAAACAGCGACTCGACGGCAAACCTACAGAGGTCAGCGAAAGGTTGATGTTAGGGGTGAGCGCCGGGTCCGACAACTGGTACGGGCGGACAGCCGCAGCACTGTTCAAGAATTGACTACCCAGTGCAACACGGGCCAACCCGGAACAATATCTGGCATGACCATGCGTCACACGTCGTACGTATGGGCTATACCAGTAGACAACCTGTACGTTATCCTATCCTAACCAAGGTTCATCGGCGTAAAAGACTCGCCTGGTACAAAGAGCATGCAAATTGGATGTTAGACGACTGGAAGGCGTGCTGGTTGGATGAGTTACGTTATTTACTCCACACCGTGGATGGTCGTGTCGGGATTTGGCGGCAACAACATGAGCCTCTTGATCCATCATGCATGGTATCAAAAGTGCAGGCCGGTGGAGGCTGTTGTATGGTGTTGGGCCTGTTTCACTGGACCCCTGGTGCATATGGAACAACATATCAGTGGTCTCCACTATCGTTAACTGCTTTCTCACTCTGTACACCCTGCTATGTTACACGTTTTCCCGAATGGCGATGGTGTCTTCCAAGATGACAATGCGCTGAGCCATCGGGCACTTGTGCAGGAATGTTTTGAGGAACACAGTTCTGACTTCCAGCATATCGATTCGCCTCCGAACTCCGCCGATATCTATCCCATAGAGCACTTGTGGGACGCTATGGAAAGGCATATCAGGCGTCTGGATACACCAATTACCTCCATAACTGCATTGCTTGCCGCATTACACTCAGCTTGGCTTGCCATACCTCACGAACGCTTCCGACATCTTGTTGAATCAATGCCACGTCGGACAGCTGCTGTACTGAGAGAAAAGGGAGGACCTACGAAATATTAGGTAGGCGGTCATAATTCAGTGATCACTCAGTGTATGTAACAAGACTAAACTAAACATTGTGTGCCATTTGGTTAATGTTATCAATATACTTATTTACAGATCTACATATACTCAATAATTTTATGCATCCAAGCTTATATTACATTTTAGGATTTGGTATGAAAGCTGGCCTATTACAATCCAGAATAAACAGAAGTAAAATGTATTTTAACCTCCCTACCAAATACAATCCTGAACATTTCGTCGGAATTGATTCTCGAGATTGCTTGACCAAGGAACAGCGTGACTCAAACTATGTATATATTATTAATGAAGCCATTTTTTTTGTCAGTCAGTGTGAACGATGGGCTTAACCGATCGGGCTAGAACTGGTCACAAATTGAAGATAATTCTTCCTAGGTGTGCAGAAAGCTGTTAAATTTTAAAAATTCTGAATAATTTTTTTTTTTTACGGAACGGGCCAGATTTGTACTACAAGCGGAATAGTTCAACATTCACTTCATAGATGGGGCCACAAGATGTTAACTGTTAAACACACAGTTGTCCAAGTTGTTAAGGCATTTTTTTCTGATTAACAATTCGCACTTTAGCTTTTTAACTGATTAACAATTTGCACGTTCGCACAATCATGTCCTTTGTTCCAAAAATAAAAAAAATAAAATAATAATAACAATAGTTCTCTACTAGCGCTGCGTACCTAAAAGAAATCACTAATCCTTAGGATTCCTTTGCATTGCTCGTTCATTATATGTCCCCACATTGCGCATGCGAGCTCATACACTCATTGCCATTCGTTATGTTTAATACGTATAAAACGTTCGGAACTCATCATTTTATCGTTATCAACTTCGAGTTTATCTGTTTTTTTAAGGTAGTAATTTAAGGATTCAGAATTATGTCACAGTCAGGAAGATGTGTCCACCACCATGCTACTCTGAAACGTCATGTTGAACGTATCTTGTGGAAAAGAAGATAGGCGCCTTTTCGTGTTTCCGCAAATGCATTCAGGATCAATCTGAAATGGTGAAATCAAATAAAATTTATATTTCGTCAGATACAAGAAATAAGGAAGGATTCGACACGTACTGGCTTACCTACTAATCCAAAACCCGCAATACATTTCTTTCGAACAGCTAGAGAAAACCTTAAATTTTCATACTAATGAGGGAACAAATTTAAAAGAGAAATTCAGGTATGCATTATTATTTCATATCTGTGGTTGAGAATTTTTTAGAGAACAATAAAGATCCAGAATACCAGACTACAGTTGAAAATATGTTGGCAAACTTCAAGAAGTTGAACAGCAACATGATTGTCACGGTACACTTTTACAGTTCCACATTTGGAAGTGTAAGTGAAGAACAGGGTGAGGTTTAAACAGGAGATTAAACACGTGGAGATGAGGTACCAGGGGAGTTAAAATGTCAACGTCAGGGCTGATGTTTGCTGGATACTGAAGAGGTAATGTAAAATAGAAGCATCTTCAAGAAAACGAAAGAAACGAAACAATAATAATGAAAGTTTGACGGAGTTTTTAAAGTGAAAGGTGAGTTTTTAGTGTACTTTTTTGATATTCTACCTTTTTCTGTAGTATAGAGATAACAATGAATTGTCCAAAAGTTTTCGGGAAAATATCAGGCAGTAAAACCTGTGCTACCAATTGCAAAATATTCACCTTTTTTTTCACCACAGACACAAATATGGGTTTATGTAAGTTTATGTAAGTCATTACACAAACCCATATTTGTGTCTGTAAATTGCGTGTATTCTCTGATCGATTTGCCGGCTTACTGGACGAAAAAACCCCAGCTTCTCCGGAGGAAAACCTTGCTATCTACGCCTGAGACCACCTAACTCAGCCATCGAGTAAAAAAAGCCCATTAAGGTTTCTCGTGTTATCGACCGGATTCGAACCCGAGCCTTTCCGGGGTGGGGAGGAAGATGATGATATCAGTGTGCTACTCGCGCAGACTGACCAGAGGGACTCAGTCAAAATCAAATTATTATATTGGGGCCACCCATTATTTTTAATATATATCCATATATGTATTTTGTCTGTAAATTGAGTGTGTTCTCTGGTCGATTTGTCGGCTTGCTGGACAAATTGTCTTATGTATCCTTGCTTTTGTACGTAGGGTCCCTGGTCGAACCCCCCGTTGCCTGGAGACCAAGGGAAGTTCAGGCAATCCTTGGTGTCCGCCAGAGTCGCCTGAGCTTCCAGGACAGAAACCAAGTAAAAGAAAAAAAATTTGAAGTGAGCAAGCGGAGACAGTCAAGAAGGGAGTGGTAAAATAGAAAAGAATAGCTGCTGTAGTGAAGGCGGTAGCTATAAGTTCAGTTCAGCTCGAGTTGTTCCACCAGGCGAAGGATTAGGTGTGGCAGAACCCAAGGTGCAGGAAAGAACGTCACCCAGCAAGATTGCCGGTTGTTGGTCGTCATTTGTCTGCTCGAGTCACGCAGCCTTGGAGTCCTAACCAGCAAGCTGGGTTAGCAGTTTCACCAGGGCAAATGTCCAGATGAGGAGGTTTTTCTGTTGCTAGTAATGAGTCCTATCCAATGTATGCTCGGTTAGCAAATCCTACTCTACAGGACGGTTAGCAGGAGGTCATGTCTGGTGGGTTGTGCCAATACTGTCAATGCCATGTTCACGAAGTTTGCTGTCAGTTAGAGGGTACCGATCCAATTCTGTTTTGGTCAAGTTCCGGAGGACAGAGAGTGTTCTTTAGAGATGAAGGGTAAAATAAATGGTCATAAGGCTAGTTATCAATTGAGGCAGCTTCTTGTGCAAGGTATGATGTTCTTACAGCAAACATGTTAAAGCTAAGTAATATTCCTACTCTGTGATGTACAGATATTCTCTGTCTCGTGGGAGATCATGTAGTTTGCGAACTAAATATCATCGTAAGTTTTTGTAGTGAGCACACGTATAAACCACATGATCCCAGTCCTCTTCCTAGTCACAGGAACAGTACGGGTCCTCCTCAATACCTATGTCATCATGAGTTTGATAGATCTATGCCCGGTAATAAGATACGTAAGGTGGAGACCAGGAGGGAACCAAAAGGAAGCGTTGGGGAAACTGTAGCGACCTGGGGAGTAAATTTCTTTGTGATTGCTCCTTTTGGCTGGTGTCTGTCCATCTCTGCTCCCCAGTTTAAGTGAGTATAGAGAAGAGGGTTTGCTTTCCTGTACGTATTTCGTTTGCCAGATGAATCGTATGGTTAAGGATGGTGGCCGGAATTCATGTTGACAGGCGATAGTGTTTTCCACGGTGGATAACTTCTAGGTCTAAAGTCAGAACACTAGCTAAAACCTGGAGAGCATCAGTGCTGACTGTAGAGAAACTGTTGCAGAGAAAATAATGGAGTCAGCGGTTAAAGAAGAAATAAAGGACTATCTTGACAGAAACTGAGTTATATGGTGATAAGAGCATGGATTTGTTAAAAGAAGTTCTTGTCAGACCAACCTCAATAAATGACACGTTTCACTAAACAGTATCATATTTACTTTAAGAAGAATTACTGATGTCATCACTCAAACAAATCTGACACACATTGGGTAAATGGGGTGAGTGCGGTGTGCCATTCGTGCACGGCCGGTTGACGGCAAAAGTATTAGCATTAGCATTAGTAGAGGCATATGATACAAGAAATCAAGCTTATACAGTATTTGCCAAAAAAAGACACCTTCCCATTTCACCCATCCATTCGCTCCATATTATTATTATTATTTTAGGGTTGCCCGTAATTAAATACATTAACCCGTATTTGTGTCTGTAAATTGCGTATGTTCTATGGTTGATTTGCCTGTTTTGCTGGACGAAAAAACCCCAGTTACTGGGGAAAAAACCTTGCTATCTACGCCGGAGACCAACTAACTCAGCCACGGAGTGAAAAAAGCCCATTAAAGTTCCTCGCGTCATCGACGGGATTCGAATCCAGGCCTTTTCCACCCGGTGTGGGGAGGACGTTGACGACACCACTGTGCTACCCGCGCAGACCCATTCGCTCCATATGTTTGTCTGGTTCTGCCTTGAATTTATTTAAGCTGTTCCCTTCTACAAAAATTTGTATAACGACAGATGGAAGTTTGTTCCAGAAATCAACCACCCGCTGGCTAAAGGCAAATTTCTGCACATCTATTCCACAATTGTCTTTCCTGAATTTGAATTATGTCCCATCAAGCGATTAATCTGAACAAGAGGAAGAATCCCATCAGCTTTGAGCTTGCTCAGACCATTCAACGCCTTATACACCTCACAATCAGATTACCTTGCAGGTATCTCGCCTCCAGACATTGTAATTTGCAAAACCTAAGCCTTTCTTCGTAAGAGCAGCCCTTTGTTCCATTCACTACTCTTGTTGCCCTTCTCTGTACTTGTTCCAGCAGCTCTAGATCCTTCCTAAAATGAGGCTTCCAGACCTGTATACAGTATACTGTATACATTGTATAGGTACTGTATACTATATACAGTATACTGTTTATGTATACTATATACAGTATACTGTTTATGTATACCATATACAATATACTGTACTGTATACTATATACAATATACTGTACTGTATACTATATACAATATACTGTACTGTATACTATATACAATATACTGTACTGTATACTATACAGGGTGTTTCAGTTAAACGTTTCAGAACTTCTAAGAGGGGTAGGGTACATCCTGACAACTCGAAATCATATAGCAATGTGGGGTCGGAAATGCTTTCCTGAAGCGGTGTTGTACACAGAAGCACCATAAAAAGAAAAGAGACCGTAAGTGAGAAATCGTTTTAATAATACATGAAAAGGAGCAAAAGGTACATGGATTAAAGTAAGTGTTCGAAGTTTCTTCAACCTCGTATTGCTTTCGCACAGTGGTACCTTGGAAAATGTGCTACAAATCCCCTTTTTCCTGCTGAAGTGTTGTTTTCCGATGAGGCATCTTTCACAAGGAAAGGAATTTTCAACACGCATAACGACCATATCTGGGCGGTCGAGAACCCGCATGCAATACGACGTCGTGCAGCACAGATTCGATTTTCGGTCAATGTATGGGCCGGTATTATGGGAGATCACCTCATCGGACCTTACCTGTTACCGTGTCGTCTAACCGGACCTATCTACTTGATCTTTCTGCAGCAAGTATTGCCACAACTTTTGAGAGATGAACAGATTTCTGCATCGACGCAACAGACAATGTGGTTCCAACACGATGGAGCCCCTGCCCATTATAGCGGAGATGTTCGTAACTACCTGGATGTCACATTTGGTCAACAGTGGATCGGACGTGGTGGTCCCGTGCGTTGGTCTGCTCGGTTACCCGACCTATCATGTCTTGATTTTTATTTCTGGGGTCATATGAAATCGCTAGTTTATGACACCCCTGTTGACAATGCTGAGGAGCTGGTTGCAAGAATCGCAGTAGCTGCCGAAGAAATTCGAAATTCGAATTTCGAATTGGAGTATTCCAGAATGTTCGGATGTCCATGCGTCGGAGATGTGAGGCGTGCATTGTAGCCCGTGGAAGAAACTTCGAACACTTACTTTAATCCATGTACCTTTTGCTTCTTTTCATGTATTATTAAAACGATTTCTCACTTACGGTCTCTTTTCTTTTTATGGTGCTTCTGTGTACAACACCGCTTCAGGAAAGCATTTCAGACCCCACATTGCTATATGATTTCGAGTTGTCAGGATGTACCCTACCCCTCTTAGAAGTTCTGAAACGTTTAACTGAAACACCCTGTATACAATATACTGTACTGTATATGTATACTGTACAATGCCTTATATAAGGGGGTAATCACCTCCTTATCTCTATTAGAAAAATTCCTGTATATCATTCACAAGACACCATGAGCTACTCTTGCAGGCCATCTGCACTTCTAGCCGACCGGGCTAGCCGGGTGGGTAAAGTGCCTGCCTGGCAACCCAAAGGTCGCTGGTTCGAATCCCGCCTCGGGCTTGGATCAAAGTACTGAGAAAACCTTGGAAGGTGCATTATGGCCACAGAAGCCGATGCGCCAACAACTACCAAAAAAAAAAAAAAAATCTGCACTTCTCAGAAAACTTCATATCTGACTGCACAATTACCCTCAGGTCCTTTTTATTCTCTACCTACCTGAGTGTAGTACCACCCAGTTGATACCTTACTCTCGGTTTAATGCTACCAGTACGCAGTATTTTACATTAGTCAATGTTAAACATCAGTTGCGGCCTCTTAGCCCATCTGTTTAACTTTTCTAGATCCTGTTGCAGTATCGTACTGTCATTAACAATCCTGCCAACCTTCCTATCGTCTGAAAACTTAGACATTAGCCTAATATACCTTCGTCAATATCATTAATAAATATAGAAAACAACAATGGACCCAACACTGAACCCTGGGGGACTCCACTAATAGCAGTGTCCATATTCTGGCCTTTGAGATGAGTGAAAAGCATAACGCTCCAATGCCTATTTCTTGTTATGAGAAATATTTATATATTAATTCTAATTAATTAATTTAGTATTTCTCTAAATGTATAATAAATGAGTTTGATCTTTTCAGGTGAATAATAAGGAAGACTTTTGAGTAACACGATGATTGATATCAAAGGGAGTCATCTCATCTGCGAGCATTGTGGAAAGATATTTTCAAAGGTTTCGTCTCTTCGTCAGCACAGCAGAATTCATTCTGGCCAGAATATCTTCAGATGTGCAACTTGCGACAAACCGTTTCGTAGAACATCACTCCTTCTTTAACATGAGGACGTTCACAGAAATAGGAGGCCTTTCACTTGTGAAACTTGTGAGAGGGCATTCAGATATTCACATCATCTTATTAGGCACAAAAGAATGCACACTGAGAAAAAGCCTTTTTCTTGTGTCATTTGTAATAAAAGATTTTCACAAAAGGATCACCTTATACGCCACTTGAGGATTCACTCTGGTGAGACGCCTTTTAAATGTGATATTTGTAATCGAAAATTCTCACGAAATTCAGTACTTTTTGGCCACCTCAGAAGTCACACCAAAGAAAAGCCTTTTACATGCGGATATTGTGGAAAATCATTATCGACCTCATTAAGTCTATCAGAACACAGACGGATCCACATTGGGGAATGGCCTTTTTCCTGTGACACCCGTGCAAAGACATTTAAAAGTACATCAGATTTAAAACGCTACAAGAGAGTGCATTCTAAGGAAAAGCCCTATTCTTGCGAATTCTGTCAGAAGGCGTTTTCACAACGAGCACATTGTGTGAGCCACAAAAGAATCCACACGGATGAGAAGCCTTTTTCGTGTCAGTTTTGCCGGAAAACTTTTTCATGGTCTAGCAATCTCACAGTGCACATCAGAGTCCACACCAGAAAAAAACCCTTTAGATGTGCAACGTGTGGCAAAGCATTTTCTGACATATCCAACTTGTCCCAGCATAGGAACCGTCATTCTAAATAAAAGTCTCTTCAAAATACTTTTGTTTTCAGTGTTCACGGAAATCTTATTTGCGTGCGAAACTTAATGATCCATTTCTCACAAAAATTCCTTTATGTTCTTCAACGTCTTTACTTGTTATTTCTCAATACCCTTTTTATATTTGTTAATGACATTTCAGTTTTTTTTCAGTTTCCTTCTTGTTTAGGTATTTTATTAATTTCCTAAGGTTTAATTTGTTTCTTTCTAATTTACGGATATTCTGT
Organism: Mastigoproctus giganteus; assembly: GCF_048544385.1. Lineage (NCBI taxonomy): Eukaryota > Metazoa > Arthropoda > Arachnida > Uropygi > Thelyphonidae > Mastigoproctus > Mastigoproctus giganteus. The sequence goes on from NC_143575.1 coordinate 25,178,168, forward strand.
AATATATGATTTCTATAATAGTTCTGTAATGATTCTTATTCTGTAATGAATGGTTTCTTTATGATGTGAGTGCTCTTCATTTGGACAGTTCTGCATTCTGCATTAAACAACATAAATTACTAAAATTATTGGAAACTACAGTGGTAACAGGATTGAGAACCAAGAGATCGACATTGAAGGTACTCCTTTCTTAAAAGAGGGAGAGTGCAGTCACAGAGATATCCCACGCCAACATAGTTTCGTCAGCGATGATATCCGACACTAAAAGGGTTTGCAGTTTTCTTAAGGTTTCTCGCCTGAGGGTAGAAAATACTGGTTTCGTTGTACAGGCGTTGTACAGATGAATGGGCTAGTCAGAAACCTGTGGAGTGGCAGGAGTGGATGCCGCGGCCAGATGGAGTCTTCTTTTATGTATTTTTCTAATTCATTTATTTTTTATTAATTCAAAATGAGAGAATTGCCTTTGAATACACATGCAGAAATAAACTCTTTTGTGTACAAGATCGAGATAAACTCATCTTTTATATTTGAACTCTCGACAAGAGGACATGCAGTTTATTCAAAGAAACGATTTTGTTTGCGTGGTAATTTTATGAAATGTGGCATATATAAAATCACGATTAGTTTATTGATTTTGGACTCTGTTATTTGATTAAAATAAATCTGATGGACTTTCTTGTTTTCCTATTTTCTTGAAGTGAGTTCAAAAAGCTGCCTATAGCGCTTAGATTAATAACAATATTATTAAAATGTCACATTCGCGAGGTTTGTAACAGTTTGAAAATAAGAGAGAAAGAATTTTTTTCGTTACATCGTAATGATTGAAATTTTCTTTTACGCAGATAAGGATATCATTTCTAATGCATTTTTAATTTATTTCTTGCTGAGAGTTGGTATTTTCTTTAGTTTTTGAATTTTGGCATATAATTTGTCTGTCCGTTAGGTGGCGTGAAGGTCAGTTACTGAATTGTTTGTTATGGAAATGCCTGTGTTCTAACGGATTTTGAAATTTCTGTTTGCTGTTAGTTTGTTATCGTAAATCAATTTCTGAGTTTTAACATATATTTGACAAAACACTTTTACGAATATCCCGGGTACGTAAATCAGGTAAGAATTGTATTTCTTGAAGGGAAAACGCGCAGTTAGAAAGCGTTAAGCCTATAACGGTTAAAGTACAAACAAAATGAATTTATGAGCAATGCTTAGAAAGTTCAGTGTAGACAACAGCGGTATTATTTAATTAAATGCAATTCATTTACGTTGTAGAAATAAGCAAGATAAAAGTAATTATTTTTCTGATTAATAAATTCAAGTGTTCTCTAAAGTATTAATTTTTGTTGTTACATAAATACATTTTCAGTTTATACTTCGAGACGACCACATAAGATACAGAAAATACAACAAAGAGCACCGTATTTAGCAGTCTCAGATTTCGAGTACAAGGGTGATTAAAAGTAATTCGAATTCAGACGCAGATAGTGAAACACGCTTGAGGGAAAAAATTATATATATCCCATTCTGTAATTGTGTTTATGTGTTAAGCGTTAGAGCAAATAAGGCTATGAACTGTTAGTGCATTGTGTCTTCATGCATCCCTAGGTCGGTTTACTGTTTCTTTCGCAAAATCACCAGATTCCGAAAAGGAAAAAAAAAAAGTGGAAAACGTCTATTCACGCCTCACACCGACTAAATAATCTGTATTGAGAAAAGCCAATTAAAGTTCGCCCACTAACTGATGGGATTGGAACTCACCCAATGTGGCAGAACAGTTTGTAAGAGCGGCGGGGGCGTTATCATTGGTGTATATACAAAGTACATAGGTTTATACAGAGAAGTAACCTTTACTGTCACATTTCGACTGTTGCAAACAAACATTGGATATTTTACATCCACACATGACCGTTTTATGGATGGGGCCATTATAGATATCATCATCATCATCATCAGCCATTTTCAATCCACTGCAGGATGAAGGCCTCTCCAGCAACTTTCAAGTTCCTTCTGTTTTGTGCAATGGCCATCCATTTACTACCCACAAACTCGTGAATTTCATCTGTCCATATCCGTTGTTGTCCTCCACGTTTTCTCTTAGCTCCTCTTGGGTAACATTCTGTTATTTTCTTAGTCCATCTGTCATCATGTCTTCGAGTTGTGTGTCCTGCCCAAGACCACTTTAGTTCTTTAATTTTGATAAGAATGTCCTTTTCTTGAATTTGCTGCCTTGTCCATGTGTTTCTCTTCTTATCTAACAGTCTGATTCCCAATATAATTCGTCCATTCTTCGCTGTGTAGTTCTCAGCTTCTCTTCCATTCTTTTGGTGAGTGCCCAAGTTTCACTTCCATAAGTCATGGTGGGGAGTATACATTGGTTCATTATTTTACGTTTCAGACAAACTGGGATATTGCTCTTCAGTATATGACTATATTTCCTGAATGCTATCCATCCAAAATTTATTCTTCTCTTGACTTCCAGCCATTATCATTATTACAGCTAATAACTTGTCCCAGATCAGTATATGACTCCACCTTTTCAATTACTGCTCCTTCAATCATTAAAGATATACGTAATTATAACTTGCAGTTTGATGATTTTATGATATCTGCTAGGACAGTGGAAGAGAAGTTTAAACACATCTGGGGTTGAAAGAATCTATCCAATTATGTTCATATCAGCTGCAAAACAGGTAATAGACCTTCAGTCCTGAGGGTACCCTTGAATTCCGTTACGACCCCCCACAGATTCTGGAGATGTGTAAATATCGCTCCTTTTCATAAATTGTATGAAAGGACGAAGCCAGAGAGCACTAGATTTCTGATCCAAAGAAGATAATGGAGTTGGTGGTTAAAGAATAAATAAAGGTCCACCTTAAAAGGAAGGCAGGTATATTGCAACATCTAAAGTAATTTATACATTTCAGAAATGAGTGTCGTATTCGCCTTGAAAGGAATTTCTGATATCACACGAATTGCGTAAATGAGTTCCCACTTCCATCTCTTCAGCTATGTATTGTGCCATTCGTGGGCAGCATCGGGTGGCGAATTTTTTTGTTTTTTCGTGTTTATGAATGCTTAATGCCAAAGCAGTGAATGAATATCCAATCGTATTATTTGATATGCCCTTAGGTCAGTGTAAAATATGATATTCCACTGCTCCTTTCTTTTTTTTTTTTTTTTGTTAGTTGAACATGATTTTCCCTTAACAAACCATGTTGTTCGTTCTTCAAACACACAACATTGTTTTTTAAGGGAAAATCTTTTAACCATTCCCTTTAAGATTTTCCCTACCACTGCAGTCACATTAACCGGTCTTTAGTTACTGACTTTGTTCTTAGAACCTCCTTTATGTATTGGTGATACGTAGGCACTTCTTCAATCCACAGGAATCTCTCCCTAGTCCAAAAGTGTCCTCATGATTACCTAGTATTATGGATGTTCGGAAAGTAAATCTAATTATTAATTAATTTTGTATTTTCTATAATATATTATAGAGTCGTTTGATTTTTTCTGGTGAATAATTAGGAACGCCTTTGAGTACCAGGATGACTCATAACAGTCATCTCAGCAGCTAGCATTGTGGGAAGATATTTTCAAACCTTTCGTTTCCTGGAATAATAAAATCCCTGGAATAATCATTACTAGCTTTAGTAGTAGTGTTAGGCCAATGCAATAAACATGGCTCCAGTTTCAGAGAGTTCAGCACTGAACATTGCTGTTTTGGCTGCACGTGGAGGATCAACATCATAATAGGTAGGTGGTCATAATGTTTTGGCTTATCGGTGTATGCTATGGATGAAATGACAGTTTACTGTCTAACATAATTCCAAGTATTTGAGTTTCAGAGGGATTGTTCGTCCTGTTTACTTGATCTGTGGAGATCTGGTGGTCTATAGGGTTACTGAGAGTAGAATCGATTTGGTTTTTGCAGGGGAGAGCTGCAACACTGAGAGCTAAAGAGAAAATCTAGTGTGTTCTTTTTATGGAGAAACACGGATGGATTTGTGCACAGGTGCATAAGGCGCTAGCAGGAAGATCCGCGTCAAATGTAAACCTAAAGAAATGGTTCGAAGGGCCCACCTATTTGACTTTATGCCTGGTATCCTGGACAGCCTAAATCCGTCCTGTAGATAGGAAGCAATATGTTTGTGGTATTTATAGATGGTATATGAAAGGACGAAGCAAAATCAGCTTGTTCCTGTTCCGCAGAAGATAATGGAGTCAGTGGTTAAAGAAGAAATAAAGGACCATCTTGACAGAAACTCAGTTTTACGGCAATACGAGCATGGATTTGTTAAAAATGTAATGAGATTATCGCAATGGAACTGTATGAAACAAAAAAAAAATGTTTTTTGAGATTTATCCTTGGATTTTAAGAAAGCTTCGGACAGTGTTCCATATGAACGATTGTTAAACAAATAACGCATCAAAACCGGACATCTGGAAAGCGTATTTAAACGCTAAAATGATTGACTCGTTTCACTAAAGCGGATCGGATCATATTCATTTTAAGAAGAATTATTGATATCATAACTCAAACCAATCTAACACGCATTGGGTAAATCATGAGACATTCGTGTACGGCTCCGGTGAAGGCAAAATTTTTCGGTTTTTTTTCTGTTGGTTGTTTGGGTTTTATTGGCGCATTAGCAACTAAGGCTATAGTGCGCGAAAACCTGGTCATAAAAAAGTGGAACTTTCAGTGGTCTAATAGATTAGGTCAGGTTTTTTTCCCCTTCTGTATATAGGAATATGTAACCAAAGCAGTGAATGAATAGCCTCATATTATTTAAATAAAATATGAATTAAATAGTATTATTTAATTTTCTCTTAGATTAGTGAAAAGAATGACGTTCCACTGCCATTTTCTTGTTACCATGTGTGAGAAATATTCATATATTAATTCTAATTAATTTAGTATTCTGATTGTATTATAAATAAGGTTTGATCTTTTCAGGTGGATAATAAGGAAAACCTTTGTGTACCAGGATGACTGATAACGAAGCGAGTCATTTCATCTCTGAGCATTGCGAGAAGATAGTTGCAAAGCGTTCGTCTCTTCGTCAGCACAGGAAAATTCATTCTTGCCAGAATATCTTCAGATGTGCAACTTGCGACAGAACATTTCTTACATCAACACGCCTTCTTCAACATGAGGATATTCACAGCAATAAGAGGCCTTTCACTTGTGAAACTTGTGGAAAGACATTCAGACAATCATGCCATCTTATTATGCACAAACGAATCCACACAGGGGAAAAGCCTTTTTGTTGTGAAATTTGTGATAAACGATTTCCAAAAAAGTATAACCTTGTACGCCACATGAGGATCCACTCTGGTGAGAAGCTTTTCCAATGTGATATTTGTGATCGAAAATTCTCACGAAATTCAACCCTTTTAATACATCTCAGAACTCACACCAAAGAAAAGCCTTTCACATGCGAATATTGTGGAATATCGTTATCTACTTCATCAAATCTGTTGGTACACAAACGTATCCACACTGGGGAAAGGCCCTTTTCTTGTGACAAATGCACAAAGACATTTAATAATGCATCAAAATTAAAACAACACAAGAAAGTGCATTCTAAGGAAAAGCCCTATTCTTGTGAATTCTGTCAAAAGGCGTTTTCAGAACGAGGACATTGTGTGGTTCACACGAGAATCCACACGGGTGAGAAACCTTTTTCGTGTAAATTTTGCCCTACAACTTTTTCACAGTCTGGCAATCTCACAGTGCACATCAGAGCCCACACCAGAGAAAAACCCTTTACATGTGCAACGTGTGGCAAAGCATTCTCTGAAACATTCAAGTTATCCAAGCATAGAAAACTCCATTCTGAATAAACGTCCCTTCAAAAAGCTTTTGTTTTTAGTATTCACATGAGTCTTGGTTGCATACCAAATTTAATGATCCATTTATCACCAAAATTCTTTTATTTGAGGCAATAAGCTTTTCTTTATTACAAATAACATTCTTGTTCTTCAACCTGTTTACTTGACATTTCCCAATATAAAGACCCTTCCCTTTTTATATTTCTTAATAACATTTAGTTTTGTTCAGTTTCCATCCTATCTAGGTTTTATTACTTTTCTAAGGTTTAATTTGTTTCTATATAATTTACTGCTATTCTGTAATATTTCGATTTCTATAATATTTCTGTAATGTTTCTTATTCTGTAATAAATGGTTTCTCTATGATGTGAGTAGTGTACATAGTGTTAGGGGAAGGGGGACGCCACCGGTGGTTTTCCACAACTGCGCCTTAAGCACTCTTGTGAAGTATACATTACTATGTAAAAGACAGAAAAAAATATTGTGTGTTGTATGAGAAGTATTACGTTGGGTTCTGTTGTTGTGCTTTGTCTTTTGGGCGCAGGACCACTAATGGGGACCCTACATTGCCCATACATTATTATCTGTATGCTCATTATTATTATCTTGCAGGTCCTGCCACCTAATTGCCTGAGATTTCAGTGACAGGACCTATACAGGGTGATTCACTACCAGTGCGACAAACTTGCAGGAGGTGTAGGGGGCCAAAGACGAATCGGAATCACATAGCATTGCAGGGTCCGAAATGCCTTCGTCATGCGGTAGAGGACGCTGAACGGGAGGTCGAGTGAACAGCGATCCCGCTGGAAGTCAGCATTTGCGAACCGGTTCCTGAGGCAGTAGGATGGACGAGTATTCAAACGTTGAACTGGCCGACATGCACCTCGCATATGGAGCTGCGGACTGTAACGGGCGCGCCGCTCTGCGCTTGTACCAGGAACGTTTCACGCACAGGCGTGCTCCTCATCATACGATTTTCGCACGTGTGCACAGAAGGTTACGTGAGACTGGTTGTTTCACGAGAGGTACCATGAATCGAGAGCGAACGACGAGGACACCAGACAATGAGGAGAATGTCCTACTTCTTGCAGAAGGCAATCCGAGTACGAGTACTCGAACGATAGGCCAACGATTGGGTATTTCCAAATCCACTGTATGGAGGATACTGTCAACAAACCAAATGAGTTCATACCATCTGCAACGCGTCCAATCATTGGAGCCTGCGGATTATCCACTACGGAGGACTTTTGCTACTTGGTTTCTTCAATAGAAACGGTTCGCAAATGCTGACTTCCAGCGGGATCGCTGTTCACGCGACCTCCCGTTCAACGTCCTCTACCGCATGACGAAGGCATTTCGGACCCTGCAATGCTATGTGATTCCTATTCGTCTTTGTGCCCCCTACACCTGCAAGTTTGTCGCACTGGTAGTGAATCACCCATATATATATATATGTATATAAAACCAGATAGAGTTTGGGGAATGTGAAAGTCAAATGAAAGTTCCAGTCCCCAACAAGCACAAGATGAATCTTTTATGATGCCCATAGAAGTGACGTTAGCTTGGCTTTAATGGATCAATGGCCAGTAAGTAGGTAAGTTATGCATAAACCCGGTGAGACCCATGGTGGAGGTCTGGGGAAGATCATGTTTACATGATCAAGAATCATGTATACACGGCAAGGATTTCCAAGCGATTTCACCCTTTATAAAGTTAGACCACCTCCTCTGCCACTCCTGCTGCAGGTGGTTAAGTGGGAGTTACTTCCCTTTCTTACATCCATCACTCGGGTTGGTTGTGTAGTTGAGGATGGTATGCGAAACTCCTTTTGAAAGCTGGTATAAAGTGTAAAGTTTACACTTTATACCAGCTTTTAGGAATCCCCTTCTGACCATCTCCAAATCAAGGGGTAGAGCACCTGCCTGAATCTGGAGAGCGTGGTTTCTGACCATACAGGAGGCGCGGGTAATAACAATGGAGGCCATAACAGCTTTGGTGAACCAGATTCCTGAGGCATACGTGACGATAGCTATAAAACCAACCTGATAGAATAATGAGAGGGTTCTTTGCAAAGGCTCAAGTCCTGTCATGAGACCCTGTCAACAATAGCAGCATACTTCCCGATTTTGGGTCGGAGGTATTTCAGATGTGGCTGGAATGAGAGGTTGGTATCAAGCATTACTCCAAGGTACTTTATTTGTGTTGACAATTTAATGGTCTTTCCATCTATTTTTATTTGGGGTGGTCTTCCGGTATTTAGTTTGCTTTTCAAGAGTATAAAGTATTCTCTTTTGCCCAGCTTTTGAGAATGAAAAGTCATGATTAGCTAGGGTCTCAAGCCCAGCCCTGGAGTCCGCGGCCACAGTGATGATAAGGTCATTAGCATATGCTTGAGATTTAACCTCTCCCAGATTAATGTTGAGGAAGTCATCCAAAACAATATTCTATAATATAGGTCCCAGAACCGAACCCTGTGGGCAGCCGCGGAAGACGTTTCTGGAGTCTTTCTGATATGGGGCATTAACTACGACGGTTCTGTTGGAGAGATATGATTTCATGGGCACAAAGATTTTAGAGATGGGAAGCTCTGCCAAGGATGCTCGGCTACCAAAGTGAGTTCAACGCCCCAGCGAAGTCGATAGCAATAATCTAGAAGTAAATCTTGTTTAATGGATACTGCATCTCTCCCATTGTCATGAGGTAATTTTACTGTTGGAGAAATAAACATTTTTCAAATAAATGCTCAGAGGTGTCATGCTGTGGTTGATGAAATTAGGGTTGCGGCACAGGAGATGGGATTTGACATAGTTTGTTTACAGGAACCATTCTGTTCATCGCAGGTGGGAGGATCTGCTTTCAAGGTTATGGGCTATCCTGTCTCAGTCCGGGTTGTTGCATCTAATGAAGCTCCTCCTAAGTCTGCTATTGTTCTGTTTAAAAAATGAGTTAGTGATAACATCTATCACTGGAGAATGCTGCCCTAATGTTACTTGTGTATTGGTATGAGCGATTTTTTCTTTTAATATGGTAATTTATATTGTTCATTACATTGTTCTCCTGAAAACAACCAGATTACTTTGCATCATTTAGATAGAATATGTGACAAATTTATGACGAAGAATTCAACTGATTTCAAAGCTAAATCAGGCTTTTGGCATAGTTGATTTACTGATGTGCGAGGTGTACTATTGGAAGACTTAATACTATCTTATGGTATCTCTGTTCAGAATTTGCCTGATAAACCGTGACTTTTTCAACGGTAAATGGCCATTCAACCATTGATGTTACTCTTACCTCTGTTAGAATGTCTAATTGCTTGTGTGGTTGGAATGCGAATCCAGAGTTGCTAAATAGCGATCAGAATGCTGTTGTTTATTCTATCAATCCTGGATCACTCAAGGAAGAGAATGTGGTGCAGGATTTGGGGAGATTCTGTGTGGATAAGGTGAAGTGGAATAAGTTTAGAGACCTTTTAAGTGTGGTATATAATAACGAAGCAGTGATCCAACTGAGTACTCTGTCTGCCCTAGAGTATGGCAATCATGTGCAGTACCACTTATTTCAGGCCATGGCGTGTTCTGCAAGGAGGAAGCAGGTTGGACGTGCTTCTGTCTCGTGGTGGAGTATTGCTTTAACTGAGTTAAGACATCAGGTTCAGATAGCGAGACGTAACTGTCAAAGGAATCGATATTTATCAGACTATGATGTTCCACAATTACAAAATATTTATAATGAAAACGTAAGCAATACTTAATGCCGACAATGTATAGCCGAGAATAAGTGTGCTTGTTGGCAAAGTCTGGTTACTGAGGTTGGCAATACAATCCCCTGGGGTTTGGTATATGAGAATTCTCGAAATAAATTATTATGTGGTGAAATTTACCACAGGGTGCTTTGGAACAAACAAGAAACGACTGATTGGGACTCTACCGTTCATGCAATTGTGACTAATCTTTTTTCTGAGGATGTTCCTGAGCTCGATACTTTGGAGCAGGCGAAGTTACACAGAGAGAACGGAGAATATGTTGGCTCATTTGAAGTAGAGTTATTTTCTTTGATCGAGCTTGGCTCTGCAATCACCAAACGTAAGGTAAAATTATGTCGAGGAATGGATTTAGTAGAGAATCGGGTCGATTAAATTTTATGATTTTTTTCCCACACATTTCGTTAAATATTTTCAACAAGTGTTTGCTGGGGGGTATATTTCCTAGGAAGATGAGCTTCTTAAAGATCTTAAAGCACTCTCCTACCAAAAGTGAATCAAATGCTCCTTCAAAGTCAACATACACAGAGAGAACATACTTACTCTATGAATTATGCACACAATTAAGAAGATATGTAATTGCAAAATATTTATAATGCAATTTAGAAGATATGTAATTGCAAAATATTTATAATGCAATTTAGAGCACAAGTGATGATCCTCAAACATCTTTAAGATTCTAGGGCCAACAACATTTCAAACAATTTTCCCAACTTAGCTAAAAGTGAAATTGGACGATAAGCCCTTGGATCAGTTTTAGGCTTTCCTGGTTTATGTAATATCTTAAGGATAGCACAGTGTGACACTCATACCTATCGGGATCTACGATCTTATTTCCATGAAAATCTATCAAAATATGTGCAAAACGTTTGTCCTATAGTGTGTCTGTGTCTCGAGGAGTCCTCAAGGGTCTGTTCTTGGGCTATTAGACCGGGCTTCGAGCCCGTGACCACCAAATACGGAGGATGCGGTGAGGTTAGGGAATGACCACCGCATAACCCCGGAGCAATATGGCCTTAGTTGTTAATGCTCCTCAAAACCAAATAACAACTGTTCTTTGGCCGCTCCTGTGGAATGCTTATTGGATCAATGATTTGTTAGGGAATCAGAGGAGTATAGCAAAATTGCTTATGCAGATGATCTTGTTGTTTGTATGTCTGGTCGTTCAAGACAGGTATTGGAACAACGTATCGTTTGTTCTAGATGATCTTCAATCCTGGGTAAAAATAAATACGCTTAAACGCTTAAAATTTTGTCTAATAAGACCACTTTTACTTTTTTTTTTTAAAGGGCATTTTGATTATGCCAGGCGCCAAGGGTATTACTTGAAGGAGTTCAAATTCCATATGTATCACAATCAAAATACCTTTGTATAATATTGCACGGCAGACTTAAGATTTTGCAGCATGTGACAAAGTTAAGCGAAAAAATTAGGAATTTCACTGCCTCTTGTGTGAATTTTGAGATCATAATGGGGTTGAATTAACGTACTTTGAAATTTTACTATAAGATGATCTTGTTGACGATAGTTGCTTATGCTGCTATGGGAGTTTGGTTTACAACGGCTATAAAGACAAATATCAAGACACAATTAATTTGGCTACAACGATCCATGTTATTAGCAATATCTTCAGTGCCGAGGACTGCTTCTAACAATGCCTTTCAGGTTGTGGAGGGAGTTCTTCCCTTAGACTTGTTTGTTTCGTTTCGGGTTATGATATACAGGGTTGCTAAAATTAAAGTATCCCTATGTAGAGGGCTCTGGAGCTAGTTCTTTAGAAGTAGATAGATCATCTTTAGAAGCTTGTTCTTTCCAGAGCTTGTTGGAAAAAAAATTGGTTACAAAATTTGTCATTGTATGGTGCGTAACTATCTTCGTTACGATTATGCAAATAACGTATTGCCATAGCGCCACTACTCAGCTCACTGTACTGTATAAAAGCAAAGCAGTCTCTTCAAAATCATACAGTAGATGTTTGCCTGCACTACAGCAACAATGCCAACAACGTTGCAGGAAAAGGCGCGATTAGTGAAGCTGTACTATCAGAACAGCAACAATGCAGCTGCGGCTATCAGAGAATTGGGGCGTCAGAAGCGCATAAGGCCCATGTGGACCAATGACTGTTTGTGCTGTCTGCAAAATGATTGTGAAATTTGAAGGGACAGTCATCTTGGTGTTCAAACAGGTAGAGTTCGAAAACGAGTGGACTCCTCGTGTTGAAGATGTGGCTATGGCTATCGTGGATTTATCGAGTCAATCTCAATGTGGTAGCGCAAGTGTGCCAGCTGTTTCTCGTGAAGTGGACATGCCGTATTCCACTGTAAGGCTAGTAGCGGAGATGGGAGAAATCCCAGGTGCCGTCTGACACGAACATACCTTGTAAGGCTAGTAATGCGTCAGGTGTTACGGTACTATCCTTACAAGATGCATATGCTACAGCAACTAAAGCATGGTGATGCAGACATTCGTTTCACATACGCAATTCAGTTTCTGGCCCGAATGACAGTGGATATCACTTGGCCATCGAACATCCTTTGGAGTGATGAAGCCCACTTCTGCTTAAATGGACAAGTGAATATGCACAACTGTCTCATTTGGGCAACAGAAAACCCTCGAGTTATCCAATAGTTCCCATTGCATTCTCCAAAAGTGACAGTGTTGTGTAGATTTATGGCCACATTCATGATCTGGCCATATTTTTTTTGAACAGGTAACACCGACTGGACCCCGCACCTGTTCCGTCACTGGACAGCGATATTATGAAATGTTGGCAAATTTCGCAATACCACAGCTGCAACAACATGGGTGCCTTCAGGAGCCGTAGCCTAGTGGTCAGGCGCGCGGGTGCATAAGTACACTTGCCTTGAGTGACCGGGGTTCAAGCCCGTGACTACTGAATACGGTGCTGTTTCTTGTATTCTGTCTATCTTGTGAACTCCTCTGACCGTTTGGTCGTCCCGGAGTATAAACAGAAAATTTATTTATTTATTTATTTATTTATTATATTCATGTAAGATGGTGTGCCACCTCACTTCCACCGTTGTGTCCAAAGATTGCTAAGTCAACACTTTACAGACGAAAGGGTCATGAGCCGTTGTTTACAGACATATTGGCCACCCCGATCACCGGACCTCACCCCATGCGACTTCTGGTTGTGGAGTTTTTTGAAGAACCAGGTGTATCGGGAAGGATGTCAAACTGTGGCATCACTGAAGGACATCATTAGACGCTATGTGCTGGCTAGTCATTTAAATGCCTTTAATTTAAAACTACAAGGGAAAGGAAAAATTGGTCTTTGGTTTGTATGGTGACATCAAATCATTTCAAAATAAGTTGTTATTTAGATCCAATATTGAGCAAGATAATTTAGTTAACTTTGAAGGTTGTACCGAGCTAAAACAGAAACACGTATTTCCAAAGAATCGTTGCCTCTCGTTATTACAATTACTTTTTGACGAGTCTGCGAATATGGACTGCGAAAATAAACTGCTTGAATTCTACAAAGCTCTTCCATCTGAAGATTTACCACTAATAAAAGAAAATGCCTACTTTTTCAGATTAACGTATGTTTACGATCAAATTTTATTCCCCATGAAATCAAATAAATATTTTAAAAGAAACAAAATAATAGATGAGCATCTTCATTCCATATTGAGAATTGGCGTCAGAAATTTTCAACAAAATTTTGAACAATTATCTAAAAATATCCAGCCTCAATCATCTCATTAAATGTTAAGTAAATATTATTGTGTATTGTACTTAATAAAATTCTCGAATATTTTCAATTTTAGGTGTATCATCATTATTTATTTTTTCGCCTTATAATACTGAAAATCAGTGATCCTTTTCAGGTTGTAAATTTACTAAAGTGAGCATTTAAAAGTAAAAGTAAGGTATTTAAAATATGTAAAGTATTTTTAAAAAACAAAAATAAGTCATACTTTTATAATTTTAATGAAATCTAAAAAAAGAAATCACTGACACATTTGTTGCATATAAAAATGTTGGGAATTTGCATTTTTTATCGGCATATTCAGCATGTGTGAAGATGTTCTTAACAACACTTCTAATACAAAACAGCGTCAGGTTATAACTGCTTCTTGGTCACATCAGATTCAGGGAGCTGTGTGCGCCAGTTTCAAACAGCTGTATCCATGAATTTGACACGTTTATGTGAACTTTTTTACTCAGAATACTTAACTTAACCTCCCAAAATATTTACTGTTCTTCCTGAATCATCCTGTATAATGAAATAAATAAAAATTCGTCCGTTAGGTGTCGTGGCGTTCAGTTATTGAATTGTCCCATACGCAAATAGTGAAGCGTTACTTATTTGAGGTAGCGCAATATCATTGCCCCAAGGGGGACGAATGTGAATGGTTGTATGTACCTGTGCTCCGTATTATTTTTAGTTTTGTTTATTAAGGAAGCAGTATTTAATTACTTTTCAGTGTTACTACATCAAGAAGGACTCGTGCAAATGAATGATGCGACCATTTAGTTTTAAGTGTGGACAAAAGATAAGTACTGTTTAAATTTCTGCATGCTCTGCTATATTTGCTTTACCAGGGTGTTTGTCAATTGTTCCGACAGTTCTCCGCACGCATGTCCCAGAACAAGAGACCAATAAAGTAACTAAAAAGACCATGGAAGAGACCAATAAAGTAACTAAAAAGGCAGGAAATGCTATTATGGACAAATGGTCCAAACTTGAGAAAGTAACAACAGCCCTCCTGATAGAAAATAAAAAATTGAAGGCCACTAATCATGAAATAAATATGTGAGCTAATCTTCTAGACAAAATAATACAAACCTTTTTCACAATGACTCCAAATAAAACAGATTATGTACAAAAGTCAGATGTTCAGGCGCCTGCTGAAAGGAAAGTGCAACATGAGGACCTCCTCTGAAAGTGCAACATGAGGACCTCTTCTGTTAGATCTTATGCTGATGTAGCCGGAAATAGACACCCACGCTGAAGGAACAAATAGATAAACCTAGTGAGAATGTAATGTTATTTAAAACATTAGAGAACAGAAATTTTAAAACCAACGTTGATGTAAAAACGTTGGTAACCAATACTGTGAAGAGAGAATTTAAAACAGTCAAAATAAAATCAATCATATTAGCACGCAACAAAAGCGTAAATTTGGAAACGGCCTCTGAGTCGGACTTAATTAGTATCTCAACATCTGATTCCTTGTCCTCTGCAGGAATATCTATGGGAGTACCTAAAAAGGCAACCCTTCCATAATTATCTAACGTGTCCAAGGATGTAAGTAAGAATGTAATAATAGAATAAAGACATAATAGAAGAATGTATAATAAAAATCTAGCTGACTACGACTTTACAATGGAAGAGATTAAGAAAGAAACCTCGTTCAGATTCACAACTAAGTCAAGATCTTTGTCATTCGTACATTGGGTAACCAGTTTTTCCCTAAAAATTTACAGGTGTATTTCGTCAATAGACAGAATATTTTTTTGCTTGTAGCTCACGTAGTCATAGGCCATTTACAATAGTTATTAAGTGCAGAGTTGGCAAGACAGATGGTCCGCTACCTATAAGGGTCTTGTTACTTTAAAGTTCATCTCTAACCTCACCTTTGCCACGTTAGAATCCACTCAGAAATGGTATCACTCTGGTCTGTACACTCTTTGCTTTCTCTCTGGTCATGGCTCCCTTAATGCCAAACTAGCAACTTTCAACCTTACTGAATCACCTCTCTGTTCTTGTGGCGCTGCAGAAGACTGGGAACATATTTTATACCACTGCCATCAATACCTAGATCTTCGACAGAACTTTCATCCCTTCACTAGTATCACTGTCCTCGGAAATGATCCGGACTTCCTGAGCACCAGAGAAAATTTTCAGTCCCTGCAAGACTTTGTTCGTCATGCTTTTGATTGCTGGAGATGCCTTCTCACTCAACTACGGAATACCTCCTAGCCTTCCTAGTGGAGACTCCTGCTGGCACTGGCCTTTGGCCAGTGCGGGATCAGATTGCCGTAGCCTAGTGGTCAGGCGCGCGGGTGCATAAGTACACGTGCCTTGAATGACCGGGGTTAAATCTCGTGACTACTGAATACGGTGCTGTTTCTTGTATTATATCTATCTTGTGAACTCCTCTGATCGTTTGGTCGTCCCGGAGTATAAACAGAAAATTTATTATTAATTTATTATATATGTATGTCTTCTCTCCAAGAATACAAAAAAAATGTTACAGGATAACCATCTATGTTCAATTAATCAGTTCTGGCTTAAAAAAGATTCTTCAACAGAAGACGCGATTGCTTCCTTCAAGAACTATGTGGAAAACTCCCAAGCTAAGTACGTGTTGGCAGTGTTTGTTGGCTTTGATGGTGCTTTTTGACTCCTGATTTTATCTCTAAGTTTACCTTAAAGATAAAATCAAGAATTTTACTGCCTCAATAATAAGAATATCAAAGAAAGAACGGGGACTTAGCAAAAGGATGGTTTTTATACTATAAAACAATATTTCTGCCAATGGTCTCATTCGCGGCAACCATTTGGTATCATAAAGTAATAACAGTTAAAATTAAAAATTTCTCTTTAAAGATTTAAAATCCCCTAGAACTTTATCAAACAACGCATTACAAGTCTTAGCAGGAATCATTCCCCTGGATCTGTATATCGTATTCAAAGGGATGACAGGTCGACTTAGGAAAGGTTTGGCTTCGAAACTAATGGGAATGACATCTGATCCACGAACGAGTCCAAACAAGAGAAAAAAGATTGTGGGAACATCTGACATCTGCGTGGCAGGACCGGTGGAATGCCAGTGAACATGGAATAGTTACGAGGCAATTTATAACCAAAGTAGACTTTACTGCCGCCAAGGAAATAAATTTTTAGTTTGTTCATTTGATGAATACAGCGTACTTATTAACGGGACATGGCTCCCTCAGTGCCAAGTTACATGAACGTGGACTTGAGCCGGACCCTTACTGCACTTGTGGAGGTTTGGAAACTTCGTCATGTTTTATTCGACTGCCCACATTATCTTCAGGCACGTCTAGAGTTGGTTAGCAGTGTACCGGATCTTACAGAGAATAATGTAAGTCCCTTGCTCGAAAGCAGTAGGAAATTTAATGTTTTACATACATTTTCAGTGACTGTTTTTAAAAAAAGACTAAAAATAAGATCCCTTCACCCTCGAGGAAATTAGGCCTAGGTGTACAGGTAAATTAAATTATTAATCAAACATACTAAGAATATTTGATTAGTTTCTCAGTTGCAGATCGGATGCTTGGATAGAATTCGAATGGAAGGATATACAGAGACCCTCACGTGTTAGCAGGATCCTCTAAAGAATGGTGATTGTTTCTGGGGCATGATACCTGAAACTAAAAACTAAGGAACTGGATGGAAACACAGTTTACAAGCATAACTGCTTCTGAAACTTATACAGATTTGCGACCTCAGATATGAACTACAACACTTGAAAACTTCAAGGACTTAATGAAAATGTTTTTCACAACGTGAACTTTTGAAAGTGAAAATATGCCATTTCCTTATCCATGGACTGTCATTGGAATTCCAAATCATACACAAGATCTAGTTTAGGATTCTCGGGAAAAATAGAATAATTAGGAGTCCTCAACAACTTGAAGAGAATCACCAGAAGAAGAGTTTTTAAGACTTATACTGGCACAGAAAGGAGAAGACTACTGGGACTGACTTCTTTGTTGAATGAAATAAAACCGGACAATTTACCTCATGACTTCATTTGACAATAAGAAAATGTACTGAGAATATTTCGACTGTGGTGCAATAGAGTAAGACCTTAGGAAATCATGTATATACGTTAATATGATTGTTACAATTGTTTTGCCAGAACATCCTCCTAGCTTTGGAGTGGTTGGTCCTGGTGACTTGGGACCAAAATTACATATTTCGTAAGAACAGGAGTGTTTGGTTAAGAAACTCAGACCATATATGTATATAACCACTAGTTTTTTTTGTTTTTTTTTTTGCTGGCTCCTAGGTATGGGCAACCTGGGAGCGGGATTGCAAGCACCCACCGGTATTGCACTACCACCTGCCGGGTGCGAGATTTAAATCTTGTACATATTAATTAGTGTATATATATCATGAGAAAGTACATAAATTTGTGTGTGTAAATAAATGGAATGGAGTCATGTCCTAAAAAGTGTCCGGCCTTGACCTGATAGAAAATGCAGTCATCACTAGATTTCACGAGCTCTATCCTAATGTTTTGTTAAATCTTTACAATGCCTCTTGGAAGGCATATCCTCAACTTCTGGAAGCAGCCACTGCCCAAAATTATTCAAAAACCGAATGCCCACCCAAGAGTGTACCGCCCAATCTCACAGTTAGCCAACCTGTGAAAGCTGTTTGAAATAATGATTGGTCCTAGAATCCAAACTATACTAAAATCATAGAACTTTTCATCCAACTCGCAGTATGGTTTCAAGAAAGGGTCCTTTGCAGTCCTTGTAAAACAGTGCACACATTTCACGGCAGTCTATGAGAGGGCAATCTTTGTGGATTTTGAAGGTGCCTTTGATGGGGAGTGCCCTCAGGTCCCTTAGATTGGCAAACTGCAATCAATATCTTTCGAAAATCATAATATCCTACTTCAGTAACAGATCAACTCATGTCATTGCCCAACACCTGTCATATTCAACATTCATAAACAGAGATTGCTCGCAGGGGTGGATGCTAGGACCACTCTCCATTGGAATCCATACTTGATCAGTGGCTCACGAAGCTTTGACAATTGCGTCAATTTCGCCTACGTAGACGACTTGATTATCTGCATTGCAGAAAGATCCAGGAGGACCTTTGAGGGCAGAGCGAATATTATCCTGGACGACCTGAACCCACAGCTAAATTAAAAATATCAAACACAAAAATAAAGCTGTTTTGTGTTTGACAAAAAAACAAAAAAACAAATCTTCAAAAACAGGTTGGATTACCGCAGACCCCCAAAGTGCTTATTTACGGGAAGCAAAATCCATATATGGCACTTTGGCATCACATTGGACGACAGGAGCTCATTTTCCAACCACACGTGAACAGTTTAGAAACAAAACTTTGAGGAACTATAAGACGGTTTCTTGAAGCTCGACGTAGAGTGTTTATAGATTGGGTGTCACACTGGGTGCGTGACGCCCGGGTTCGAATCCCGTCAATGACGCGAGGAACTTTAATGGACTTTTTTCACTCAGTGGCTGAGTTAGTCAGTCTCAGGCGTAGCAGCAAAGTTTTCCCCCCTGAAACTGGGATTTTTCGTCCAGAAAACAGACAAATCGACCATAGAACACACACAATTAATAGATATTAGACACACAGTACGGCAGACGAATTTAATTATTCGGATGGCCTAAAAATAATATATAATAGTCCCCTTCTGCAGATGCAGCAGTTGATAGAACATGTCCAGATTATGCAAGGGCAGTTGACATCCTTAGACGGCGATAATACCACTGTGCTACACACGCATGTCTGCCCGGGTAGCACAGTGGTATTGGATCTCGCCAGTCTATCATAACCTGAAACGTCATCAGTCATATTGCATGACGGAAGAGATAGGAAGGGTTGACCGGAGCTTAGCTCTGGAGACTAACCATGGGTTCCACAACTTCAAGCCTCAAATAAGCAAAGTCATCTACCTCCTAGTGGTAGATGACTTGCGTTAAACAGTTAACTTGTGTTATAGTTAAAACAGTGGTTAAACTGTTCTAACTGTACCACAGATCACAATATATTTCAGACATAATACATGCCGTGCAAGGTGGATTAAATTGGTGGTTCGTCTAGAAGCCTTCAACAACTGTCACAACAATACTCCTTCAATTTTTCTTCAGAATCTAACATTAAATAATTAATTTTGTTAGCGAAGCAAAATACTTCGAACGTCAAGTGAATTTACGGTGGAAATTCAGATCTTGGGTACTCCTCCGTTACTTCAACCATACTTTGACTAAAAATGAGGAAGATGGCAGGTGCCAGCTTTTCCCCGCCCCCTCCTCCTACGTTGACATGCCTAGGGTGTTTATCCCCCCACTTGCAGCTGTTTTGAAATCGGAAACTCGTTTTCCCGGTTTTAACTACTGTTCTGGAGAAAATAATGTAGTCGGCGAAAGACGTAATGCAGGTTCATCTAAACTAGACTGCAGTAATAGATTACACACAACATGGGTTGGGTAAGGGGCAATCTTATACCAATTTGATTAGATACCATGATGTGGTCATTAAGGAACTGGATGCAAAAAATAATTTTGATATCGCCTACTTCGATTTCTGGAAAGCTTTCGGTACGATTGCACACACATAAAAGACTGATAAAAAAAATTCATATGAACGCTGAAAAACAAATTCATTTTGAATGGACATGTAGAATGGATATTGCTATGCCTGGGCATGTAGAATGGAGTTTGCTACTGCTCATCTATTGGGGCCACAGAATAGATGCATTTACTCATCTATTCTGCTGAACCAAATACTACTAGCGCAGATCTTAGCTCACGAAGTAATCAGAGAGTTGGTTATAGGTGCGCAAGGCAATGCCCAAGGTGCACATACATGTGCGATTAGATTTAAGTCTAGTGATCGTGCTGGCCACTGCAGTCGTTGGATGTCTTCAGTTTCAAGATGTTCCTCCACCACTTGAGCTCTATGTCCGGCTGTTGATTATTATTCCGCCCTACACGAAAACACTGCCTCCACCGTAAGTGTACCTATCTTTGATGTTGGAGGGATGGTACCGCTTTGGTCGTTGTCACCAGATCAAATAATAGGTAGAATCTGTTCGTAGGTTAAAACGGGACTCATCACAGACGAGGACTGTATCCAATTTTTTCCCCCTTTACAGTAAGCTTCACGAGTTACACCACGTTTTCTACGTGTTCTGTTAATTTTGTCGAGCAGTGTATTTTATGAAATATTAACAATTAAAAAATAAAATTTGAATGATCTAATTAATAATACTATCTGGTATCTCTTGCTTTTTAATGCGTTATATTTGAAGAACAAAAAAGGGTTAGCACGCTCTATGAATTTTATACAATTTATGTAGATAATTATGAAACCCGAAATATTGAGCAAAATAGTAAGAATGTTTTCTTCTGCAAAAACCAGAAAAGAGCAATTTTTGTATTTTGTTAATTTAATAAATAAATTATATCATTCGTAGTAAAAATCTTATTTTCATGTTCTTCCGTACACAAAGGTGAAGTGAGTATGCAAACTTTTTGTGGGAGAAATGAGGAATTGAGACGCCGATTTAATGCACACCGGCACCAAATATTACTGACTGATCCTATACCCGGACCTTTTCCAGGTGGCGTTTAGGAAAATGTGATTAGGTGCACTGTGTTATTCACAGTTACCCAAAAGTCCACGAAACGTTGTGTGGAATTCATATCGGGTGAGTGAGAGGAGGTAATGACACAAAGCAGAATAGAGGGCATAGCAACACGTTTTGTCTTCCATGATTCTTTGTGGGCGAAGGTATAGCTGCGACACCATGTAAAATGACAAAGCAACAGTGACTTCGTGTAACACGGTTGGCATTATCACCGTCCTTCTCATACCAGGTGGAAAAATCTCTGGCTTTGACAGGGTACTGTCACCGATACATAGAACATTCGCGGAGATGGGAGAAATCCCAGGAGCCGCTAGACCCTCAATATACCTCATACCTCATACCTCATACCAGGTGGAAAAGAACTGAGTTGGAATCTCGTCAATGACGAGAGGAATTTTTATGGGCCTTTTTCGCAATGTGGCTGAGTTAGGGATCAGGTGAAGGCAGCACGGTTTTTTGGTCAATTTTCTCTTTCCGTCCAGCAAACAGTAAATCTACCACAGAACACACGCAGTTTACAGACAGTATATAAGGAACGATATGGCCTTAGTCGCTAATGATCCTAAAACCCAATAACAACAATTCTTGCATATCACAAATATTAACCTCAACCTCTGAGCAGTCCAAGAGGCATCAACAAGAACTGGTGCCAACTAACCTGTTCCTCACTTTCACTTAGATCACGCTGCTCGTGTGCTTTCATTGTGTTGCACAAGCATCAACACACAACACATCTCATCGGGCTCCTCAGTCTACATGAGGATGTTTAATGACAGCAGTGTGTTATACGATAAAACGTATGCTGAGATAGTTAAGTAGAGAAGATCACATATCTTTAATAGCTATAACAGGTCTTTTATCCTTTCTTGCATATCACAAATATTGCCCTTTTAAAAAAAAATAATAATAAAATGTAGGGAGATTCGTCCCCTGCTCGCTGCGTTCGCTTCTTTTGATAAAATAAAATACTTACAGAAGCTTTCGACTCTGTGTGTCTCTTCCTCAGCTATAAATACATTACTATATCTATATAACATCGGTGTAGATACACCATAGACAACTCTTAAAAAAACTACGATAGTAGTATAAAAGGTATCAATTCATCTGTATCTCATATTGTTCTCATCCTTCTCAACGAGTTACCATGAATTGCACTACCTCGAATAATTAACTCTTCACTAATAGAGAAGACTATTGTCAGTTATTCTCGGTGGGCACCTCTACCCCGACTGCACCGTTTCAAAGCTAGTTTGCTTTTCATCGGTGGGTACATTTCACACTACGATCATAGTTTTTCTTTAAGAGTTGTCTATGGTGAATCTACACCGATATTTTATAGATACAGAATCTTAAATTCTTAAAATGTTATGCCTTGTTGCATTTAGTTTATTTAAATAAATACGTTACATATGGAAATCAAATTCTGTAAAATCTAATATCACTCTTGCCATGAATTATAATTCTAACAGGTGTTCTTGTGCTCTCAAACCTCTTTCAAACTCACAGTAGTCCTAAAGCATCTTACTATTTAACAGAGTCTAAAAGAAAAAACTCACAATTAAAAACACGTATAATATTACATTCTCTTCCGTGTTTTTTATGCCAACTACTTCTGTTCTTAGGGGGAAAAAAAAGTCCCATCACATCGACTTCCCTAAAAGTAGACTCTTCAGAAATTCAAGTCCAGTACAACAACTGTACTCTCTCTTCTGCAGTTCCCAATAATTTTCATATTTTATGTAACTATAACTAAAATCTAGATCTGTCGAAATTAGACTACTCACGTTATAAAGAATCCGTTTATTATACAATAAAACATATTACAGAATATAAAAGTTAAATATTAGAGAATATGAGAAAATTATAAAGAAAACAAATGAAATCTTAGAAAATTAATAAAATACATAGACAAGATGAAACGTAACGCTAAAATATAAATAACATATATAGAAAAGGAAAGAAGCTTGAAATGGTAAATTAAGGTGAAGAAATAATGGCGAACAATAATACTGTTATTATTTGTAATGAAAGGCAATTTGCCTCAAATAAACAAATTTTTGTGATTAAAGGATCATAAAATTTGATCCGAACATTGAACACAAATGCATGTTGAAGGGACATTTATTCAGAATGGAGTTTCCTGTGCCTAGACAAGATGGATGTAAAAGAAAATGATTTGCCACATGTTGCACACGTGAAGGGTTTTTCTCTGGTGTGGACTGTCATGTGGGCAGTAAGATTGCAAGACTGTGAAAACGTTTTTTGACAAAATTCACACGAAAAAGGCTTCTCACCAGTGTGCATTCTTGTGTGGCGCACACAATTTCCTCGTTGTGAAAATGTCTTCTGACAGAATTCACAAGAATACGGCTTTTCCTTAGAATGCACGTTCTTGTGTTGTTTTAAATTTGATGCGACATAAAATGTCTTTGTGCATTTGTCACAAGAATACGGCCTTTCCCCAGTGTGGATCCGTTTGTGTTTAAATAGATATGATGGGTCCGATAAGGTTATTCCACAATATCCGCACGAGAAAGGCTTCTCTTTGGTGTGAGTTTTGAGATGGCTTAAAAGGTTTGAATTTTGTGAGAATTTTCGATCACAAATATCACATTGAAAAGGCTTCTCACCAGAGTGAATCCTCATGTGCACTACAAGGTTACTCTTTTGAGAAAATCTTTTATCACAAATGTCACAACAAAATGGCTTTTCCCCTGTGTGGATTCTTTTGTGATCAAAAAGATGGTGTGAAAAATTGAATGTCTTCCCACAAGTTTCACAAGTGAAAGGCCTCTTATTCCTGTGAACGTCCTCATGTTGGTGAAGCAGTGATGAACTACGAAATGCTTTGTCGCAAGTGGCACATCTCAAGATATTGTGGACAGCATGATTTTTCTCGTGCTGACGAAGAGACGAAAGATTTGAAAATATCTTGTCGCAGTGCTCGCAGTTGAGATGACTCCCTTTCTTATCAGTCATCGTAGTAATCAACGGCCTTCCTATTTATTTCACCTGAAAAAAGATCAAACTGTTTTTAAAAACCATGATAGAAAACTGTAAATTAATTGATAATTACAATTTCTGAATATTCTTCATACTAGGTAAGAAGAATTTTCAGAAATTGTAATGGGCACTAGAACATCATGGCAATCACTCATCTTAGGGAATATTAAATAATACAATTGACTCTTCATTCACTACTTAATTACATATTCATAAAAAAATTCATATTTCTCTTTTTAAAAAAAAACACAAATTGTGATTACCTTATTGTGTTTATTGAGGTTGGTCGGACAAGATCATCTCTGAATAAATCCCTACTCGTATTGTCATATAACTGCGTTCCCGTCAATACTATCCTTTATTTCTACTTTAACCTCTGTTTCCATTATTTTCTCTGGAAGAGAATTCAAGCTGACCCCTTCTTCGTTCTTCCATGTACCTTATTGGAGAACACTGGAGACAATTGCACATCTCTACAGTTTGTACAGACCTCTCGTGAATTCAAGGATATCCTGATGGTTGAAGGTTCAATTATCTGATTTCTTTTTGGTATTAATATAAAAGAATAGATTCTTCGAGCTCTGGTGTTTCAGCTTCTCGTCCACTACCCTCTCAGATCCCATTAAATCATCTAATTCGCAGTTATAATTAGATATAATTCTAATTTGCTATCCATAAAAACCTCATGTGTAGATGCAAGGTATTCATTGTTTTACTGCGACTGTCGAAATATAAAAGAAATTTTCTGTTTATACTCTGGGGCGACCACACTGTCATAGGAGTTCACAATATACAGCGAATACGAGAAACGGCACCGTATTTAGCAGCCACGGGCTTGAACCCTGGGCACTCAAATCACACGTCATTATGCGCCCTTCAACGTGACCGTGAACCGTACGACGGTAAATGTTATCCGTCAATATAAAAACTGTGTTTTGTATGTGCATCGATGGTAACGCCCTCGCTGGTGGAACAGTGGTTATAAACTATATTGCTACACTCAGTTTTAAAATTCTAATTACAAATCCCATCAATGAGGCGATGAAATTTTAAGGGCTTTTTCACAACGTAGCTCAGTTAGTTGGTCTCAGAAACAGGTTCAGTATTTTTTTCCCCCTTTTTCACTAGCTCGTGTTTTAGTCCAACAAACATGGAAGCTACCAAAGAAAGGCAGACATAATAGACTAACACCTCATAGCCTTATTTATTCTGACACTTAATATGCAAACAGCTTTCCACAAGCCCTCGGTGCACAGTTGGTAGAATCGCTATTCTCTTCACACCGGTACGAAAGATGTTTGAATCCCGCCAATCAAGGAAGAAATATTTATGGTCTTCCTCAGATGGCTGAGACAGTGGGTCTCAGGTGAATGTAGCATTGTTTTTATCCCGCTAACTGTTGAGTTTTTCGTCCAGCAAATAACAAATCGCCAGCAGAACATAAGCAATTTCAGATTCAGATATAATATATATGGCACAAAATGGTAAGTTCCTGATTCGTCTAGAACCCTTCAACGACAATAACCTTTCCATGATGGGCAACTCATCAATTTTTCTTTTGAAGCTAACATTAAGCAAGTTAATTTTGTTAGCGAGCATTAATAGAAATCACCTCTGTGTTTAATAAGTTTCCTTAAGTCCCAGTTCGTTCATTTCGACTCTTTTCAAATGTAGAGCACTTTTACTTTTATCACGAGATAATGATATCACGGGCGTTAACTGATCTAAATTGTGTTCATGTCCAACATTATAACGATTTCTCATATAGTTTTTTTTTCTTCTTTGTTATTGTATTCGTTCCCTTCTGCTTACGCTATCACATACATTATAGTCAGATTGTTCGGTGAGAGAAATTCGTTAGAGAATAAACCTTGTAACGAAGCCAAAATTAGATACTTTGAACAACTACTGAACTTACCAATAAGATTAGAAATGACTTTAAGTTATTTCTATCAGTTATGTGTAAATGAATTGTATTTAATTAAATAATATCGGTTTTGCGTACACCGAAATTTCTAGGCTTAACCGCGATAGGTTTAACGCTTTCTAAATAAACTTTTTCATTTCAAGAAATGCGAGTCTTACCTGATATATGCAAAGGGATAATTCCTACAATATATTGAAAACTTTTCTGTCAAAACTCAGAAGTTCATTTAGCATAACGAACACACAGCAATTACAAAATTTCAAACTCTGTTACAAAAATGATAACCGTATCTGCATAACGGACAATTCAATCACTGACGCCACGCCACCTAACGGACGAATTCCTTTCTCACTTTAACAAAAAGCAAAATAAGAAATTCCAACTGATTTTTGTATGCCATATTTTATATAATTAAGGAAAACATAAAATTGTTTCTGGGAAGAAAGAGAATGTTTCTTTTGTCGGAAAGTTAAAATATAAATAAATTCGGTGTTGCGCATAAAATAATTCCTTATTGTACTTGTATTCCTAGAAAGCTATTTGTTAATTTTAAAAACAAATTACATAAAATACCATTTTTTTTTATATATTGCTAATTATTTCTGTATGTATATATAATAATAGCAGTATACTTTCTATTTTTAATGCGTATAAATTGTGGATACGTGAATATGATTTATTTTAACTGAGATCGTTCATCAGTTGAGTACACCTGCAATATTCTTTAATTTATTTATTTACAAATGTCTCAGACAAACAGAACTCTTTTTCCAGCCTTGGAGTTTAGTTGTAAAGAAAACAAAAAAATACATTCAATTTGAAAACACCGTGTGACTTGAAACCAGATGCGTTTTCGAATTAACGCATTTCATCAAAAGTTGACTTGAATAAATAATATAAGGTCTTTGAGATAACAGAAGAGGAGAAAAAGCAGTATGTACTAGAACTTAGGAACGAGTTTAAGCTTCTGCAGACCTTTCAGGACCAAGATATCGAGGTGGAAAGAACACTTTCTGAAAGTCATACAGCCCGAGAAACCTGTAGGTAAGAAGAAATCCAAATAAGAAAAAATTAGTCAAGAAACACTTGTCATGATGAACCGAAGGCATCAAATTAAGAGCATGATAAGCACTGACAAGAACAAAGTTGAGTATACTAAGTTACGCAAAGCCATTAGAAAGAGACTGAGAGGAGATTTAACACAAGAAAAGTAGAACAAGCATTAAAGAAAAACAAAGGACTTAAATCAGCAGCCATGAACAGTAATAGAGAAAGACAAATGATACTGAAACTGAAGAATAGCGATGGTGTACTTATAATAGCATAAACAGTAGTTATAAATAGCAGAGAAGGCATAATTCGAACTGCAGAACACTACTATAAAGAAATATATACACCAATACAAAAAAATATACCAATCAACAATAGTAATATCAAAAAATACTTTATTTCTGTCCCATACGTCCAACAGTGGCACAAACAACTTAATAGATTCTTCAAAAATACCGAATTTAAAATTGTAGCCAGACCAAAAAGAAAATTATACACTATACTGAACAATTGCTCAGTCCTCTCCTCGTTTGCAACACAAATAAATGACCTAGTATACATTTCTTGCGGTGATTGCGACTCGTCTTATCAGGGTTCTATGCGGTTTCCTCTGAATTTTCGCGTTAATCAACACGCGGCCTCTGTTCGTGCTTATCGTTAAGCAGCGTCAGAATTAACCTTTCATGCCGTTAATGAAAAACATACTTTTTTATTTAGCGACGCCCAAATACTTAGTGTCCAACGTAATTATGTGAGACCATTAATTGCAGAAACCCTCGAAATTAAATTGTATGAGAATTCTCTTAATGTTCACCGGCCATATCTAATCCCCGACTGGTGCATGCGCGAGAGCATATAATCCCTATTTAAGTTCCATGCTCACCCCTATTCGGCAATTTTCATTCCTTTGTCACGACATACGTTCGAAAAGCATTGTCAGCTTCGAGGAAGGAAAATCGTTTTGCATTTTAATCGTTAAATTAAATTTTTACTTAATTTTTAATTGCGTTAAATTGATTTTTCATTGTGTTCAATGATTTTTAATTGTGTTCATATGATTTTTTAACTATCGTTAATTATTTATCACTGTAAGGTAAGATTTTCGATTTTTTTAAATTGTTTTCGTTTTAATTTCTGGAGAGTGTTATACGGAAGTGTTCTACGTATCATATTGAGGTAAACTTCTCTTATTCCTTTACAAATATAAAGAACTATATAAGGAGCGAGGGAATAATGCCAGTAGTGGAGAAGATGGATCACAAATTAGCAACACATACGACAGAACCGATAACCTTCGTAATGGGGTAGAACATGAATTGAAGAAAATGAAGAATGAGAAAGCCCCGAGTGAAGATGAAGTTACCGTACAGTTGTCAAAATTGGGAGGAAGAAACAGGCAAGACTCTTCACAAAATTCATTAGGAAAGGCGTGACACCTAAGGAGTGGAATAATGAAATCATAATTTTTCTGCATATGAAAGGAGATAAATTAGAGATTGTAAATTATAGACCAATTAGCTTGTTCTTCCATATCTACAAGTTGTTCACAAGGGTCATTGCTAACAGATTAGAAAGAATACGTGATGAGAATCAATCAAAAATGCAAGCTGGCTTTAGGACAGGATTCTCAACTATGGATCACCTTCACGTAATATCACAACTAATGTAGAAAGCAAATGAATATAAAACACCATTATGCCTGGCATCTATGGATTATGAAATAATTGACTGGAGAGCTAATGGAGAAAGCAAATGAATATAAAACACCATTATGCCTGGAATTTGTGATTATAAAAAGGCATTTGACTCCATACAGCATAAGGCAATGTTTCGGGCACTGGAAAGACAAGGCATAGATATCCCATATATTATGATTTTGAAAAAATATATGAGAATGCTACCTCCTTTATTAGATAGACAAAGAAAGTAAGAAATTTATAATTGACACAATATCTCCGAAGTTGTTTACTGCTGCCCTTGAGGAAGCTTTCAGAAGATTAGAATGGTCGCAGAAAGGACTCGATGTGAATGGAGAGTACTTAAACCATATACGAATTGTAATGACATTGGGGTCATAAGCCACGATCCCAAAGAAACCGAGTTAGGAAGTATTTCGAAATAAAGATGAATATGGCTATAAAAAAAAAAAAAAAGGTAAGGCCGGCGTGTTGTGTAAAAAAAAAAAAAAAAAGAATTCATCCCACATTAGGAATAACCCATGCTGGATGAAGATAGATGAAAGGAAAGGAGAGAGAGAGAGAGGATTAAGTTTTTTTAATTCCGCACGGGAGAAAGTGACAGGGAAAAAAACTGTGTTTGTATGTTCTGTGGTATGATGTTGTGTTTTGACCTTTTGGCTATCTGGACGACCGCCTCCAGGTACTCGTCCATATCAGCGGGGGGAAAGGCTCCCCTTTAGTATCAGCACGCCCACCTCCCTGGAGAAAGAGTTTCCCCAGGAGTAAAGAAAAGTAAACCCCTAGCCTTTTGGCCGTGAATGGACATTGCAACACGATCCAATCATGTAACTGTCACAATTGAAGCTGGCGCAATAAAAGATTCTCTCTCAATCCCATCGGCAAACCAAAAATTTGTTTGTATACTAAGTCTCGAAAGGTGATATAGTTGGCCTCAACTAACAGTTTAATAAAGTGAAAATTTTCCTTAATAGGAAGCTTCGTATAATCAATCGGTATCGAGTTGTTATTTAACATATCTAACGTGTATTCAACGTTAATGAGGTAACATCTAGTGAGAATAAATTATCATTATTGCCAAGTCTACAGTCCTTAAGATTATTAAATAATGTCGGGATAGGATACAAAATACTACACCAACGAACAATAGTAATATAAAAAAATACTTTATTTCTCTCCCATATGTTGAACAGTGGCACAAACAGCTTAATAGATTCTTTGAAGATACCGAATTTAAAATTGTGGCCAGGCCAATACGGAAATTACACACTACATTGAACAATAGCTGTCATTTCCTCGTTCGCAACACAAATAAATGGCTTAGTATACAACATTTCTTGTGGTGATTGCGACTTGTCTTATTAGGATTCTACGCGGTTTCCTCTGAATTTTCGTGTTAATCAACACGCGCCCTCAGTTCGTGCTTCTCGTTCAGCAGCCAGCATCAGAATTAGCCTTTCATACCGTTAACGAAAAACACTATTTCATTAACGAGGCCAAAATAATTATAACGTAATAATACCACTGGAATACCAGTGTCCAACGTAATTATACGAGACCATTAATTGCAGAAACCGTCGAAATTCAGTTGCATCAGAATTCTGTTAATGTTCGCCGGCAATATCTAATGTTTGCTTCGTGAGCTTTTACGGGCATTCGCGGACACAAATAATCCCTATTTAAGTTTTATGCTCACCCCTATTCGGTAATTTCCATTCCTGTGATCACGACATACAGTAGGAAAGCGCTGTCAGCTCCACGATGGAAAATCGTTTTGCATTTTTTCGTTAAAATTCTTTTAATTCATTTTTTACATAATTTTTAATTGCGTTAAATTGATTTTTAATTATTTTTTACTGTAATGTAAGATTTTTGATCTCTTTCGTTTTAATTTTTGGAGAGTATCATACGGAAGTGTCCTACATATCATATTGAGGTAAACTTCTGTTATTCTTTTACAAATGTATTATGTCTCTAAATTGCGTGTGTTCTCTGGTCGATTTGTCTATTTTGCTGGAACCTTGCTATCTATGACTCAGACCGTCTAACTCAGCCACGGAGTGAAAAAAGCCCATTAAAGTTCCTCGCGTCACTGACGGAATTCCAGCCCCGACCTTTTCCACCCGGTGCGGGGAGGACGGTGACGATACCACTGCGCCAAACGCTCAGACCATTCAGTTCCATTGTGATTACACCATTGCATTTATTGAGGTTTATCTGAAAAAAAAATCTCCTCTGAACAAATGTATGCTGTTATTGTCATGTAACTGTGCCCCCTCAAGATGATCCTTTATTTCTTTTTTAACCGCTGAATCCATTACATTCTCTGTAAGAGAAATCGAGCTGACCCTGTATCTTTCTTCCATATATTTTATGAACTGTGGAGCGATTTTCGGATCTCTGCAGTCTGTGGAGACCTCTCGTGAATTCAAAGATATCCGCACGAAGGTTACCTTATCTGTTTTGCTGATGGTATTAATATAATTGGATAGATTTTTTGAACGCCGAGTGCCTTAGGTTTTAGTTTGTCATCAACTACCTTCTGAGATCATAAAATTTTCTACCTCGTAGTTATAATTACATATAACTCTAATATCCCGATAAGTAAAAACATCAGGTGTAAAAACATCAAATATGATATTGAAGAATAGTTTTCAGTATAAAACTACACTGGTGTTTAAAGAAAGTGCATCACTAGGACTTTCACTTTTCTAACCCTTTTTTCGCGATGGTAGGTTACATTAATGACTAGCATCACAAATAGAAATAAAACAAAAGATATTTATTAATAGTTAAGGCAAAGCTAAGTAATATTTGACAGGTGTTCTCAAAATATTCCAAAATGAGCATTTGAAACCTTTATACAACAGTTTTGGTAACTCGCGACAATTATGGCTGAAATGTTATCAGAAGCTCTCAGTTTGCTTCAGTTTATCATTTTAAATGAAAAACAAAATGAAACGTTCACCGGGTGCAAACTAATATTTAGTTGAACCGCCTCTGGCCCTGATGACAGCTACACACCGTCGAGGCATTGAAAAGATCAATTCCTGAAGATAATCAACTGATAGTTCGCGGTTCCAAACACGAATTATGAAGTTCACGAAGGGACTTTGGTTTCTTTCTGGCAACGGCAAATTCTACACGCTGCATGCCAACAGTTCTCCACAGGATTCAGGTCCGGCCGGGTTGTTTCCTGGTCAGCCTAACAGTTGTAATGGACCGTTCTTCCAACCATTTTTTCA
This sequence comes from Mastigoproctus giganteus, assembly GCF_048544385.1. Lineage (NCBI taxonomy): Eukaryota > Metazoa > Arthropoda > Arachnida > Uropygi > Thelyphonidae > Mastigoproctus > Mastigoproctus giganteus. The sequence goes on from NC_143575.1 coordinate 25,210,040, forward strand.
CTTCTAACAAATGTAAACACATTACTGTCGAACCTCTAATGCAGAAATGAAGCTAAAGTAACTACAGGATGCCTACTTACACTTTTCCCCGATGACAAGGATCAGAGTCGTCCTGAAAGATACAGTTACTTGCCAGGTTGAAATGGTCTCTAATGGTTGGCAAAAATTTGCCTTCCAATATAGCCAGGTATCCATTGGTATTTACGGAACCTTTTATAAACTACAGGTAATACGAAATGCACCCCCATATCATTTGGCTGGTAGGGCAAACGTTTAGAGCGAATAATGTGTGGAATGGGTTTTTTTTTTTTTTTTTTTTAGCTGATGCTAGATTAGCTTGCTTTCTTGCGTCATTTTCCTCTATTAATGTTATTTGCCTTTGAATAAGAATTACTTTTAGTTTCTGATTAATTTTAAACATAACTTGTACTCAAATTGGGATTTTAATAACTTTCGTGAAGTTTCAGTTCCTTTATTTTGACTCTCTCTCAGGTCTACTAGTGTTCTCTCACATTTACTTTTTGTCAAATTAATTATAATAATAAAATATATTTTCTATTTATACTCCGAGACGATCTGATGGTCAGGGGCGTTCACAAGATAGAGAGAGAGAATACAACAAATAGCACCGAATTTAGCAGTGACGGGCTTGAATCTTGGCTGCTCAAGGCACGTGTACATGCATCTGTATTATAGATATAATATTATAACATATTATAGATATAATTTTCATGTATTATTATAGATATAATGTTCATGTATTATTAGATATAATATTATAACATATTATAGATATAATTTTCTTCTTTGCGCACAAACGTTAAGTGAGTATTCAAAATTTTTAATGGTATTTTAAAGTTTCGGGTGCCGATTTTTTTGCACACCGGCGGAGCCAAATATCACGGATCGGTCGTGTGACCCAGACTGGTTTCATCAGCATGAGAGAACCCGTGATTATATTCACTGTGCTATTAGCCCTTACCCAGAAGTCCACCAAACGTTTTGTGGAATTCGTGTTGGATGACTAGAAAGCGGAGTAGCAAGGCGCCTCCGTAGCCAGGTGGGCAGGAGCAGCAGTGCGTAGCACACGCTTCTTGATTAGACCGGGGTTCGAGCCCGTGAGCCACCAAATACGGAGGATGCGGAAAGGTCAGGGAATGTACACCGCATATCCCCCGAGCAATATGGCCTTAGTTGCTAATGTTCCTAAAAACCAAATAACAACAACGAAGTAGCAAATTTTGTCTATCATAATTCTTCGAGGATAGGAAGTCAGCTGTGTTGTCATCTATAATGATGTCATAGCTATGACTTCGTGTAGCCGGTTGGTCACCATTTTCCTCACACCGGGTGAAAAGTTCGAATCCCATCAATAAGGCTGGATATTATTATAAGTCTTTTTCACAACGAGGCTGGGTTAGTCTGTCTTCCGAGAGGGCAGCTGGTTTTTTCTCCCGGAATCTCGGGTATTTCATCCACCGAAACAGCAAGTAACCAACAAAACACACGCAATTTACAGACATATTATCTATATAGTATCGTTGTAAATACACCATAGTTAACCCATATATTTGAGCTACGTATGTAGCGTAAAGGGCATCGTTTTAATTGCATCTCATAATGTGGTTGCCTTCACAACGAGATAGCTACTATTGCATTACTTCAAATAAATAACGCTTCTCTAGTAGAGAAGACTACTGTTATTTATTTTCAGCGGTACCACCACCCAGACGATCGTTTCGAAGCGTTCGGCTTCATCATCAGTGGGCGGGCAGGTACCCAGGTAATACAACAAGCCATCACAGTTAAGTCTGCATGGGTAGCACAGTGGTATCGTCACCGTCCTCCCCACACTGGGTGGAAAAGGCCCGGGTTCGAATCCCGTCGATGACGCGAGGAACTTTAGTGGGTTTTTTCACTCAGTGGCTGAGTTAGTCGGTCTCAGGCGTAGATAGCAAGGTTTTTTCCCTCAGAAACTGGGTTTTTTTTCGTCCAGCAAAACAGGCAAATCGACCAGAGAACATACGCAATTTACAGACACGAATACGGGTTAATGTAATCATTTACGGGTAACCCTAATATAGTTATTTGATTTGATCACAGTTGCGAAGTTATATCCACATTATGAGAGATGCCAAAAGTTGTATTACTTGTTGTATTACCTGGATGCCAAAAGTTGCTTGTTGCATTACCTGGGTACCTGCCCGCCCACTGATGATGAAGCCGAACAGCTTCGAAACGATCGTCTGGGTGGTGGTACTGCTGAAAATAAATAACAGTAGTCTTCTCTACTAGAGAAGCGTTATTTATTTGAAGTAATGCAATAGTAGCTATCTCGTTGTGAAGGCAACCACATTATGAGATACAATTAAAACGATGCCCTCTACGCTACATACGTAGCTCAAATATATGGGTTAACTATGGTGTATTTACACCGATACTATATAGTTAATTCTCAAAACCCATAAGGATTATGCCCTGTGCATTTAATTTTCCAACAGACATATTATATACGGAGCAATATGGCCTAAGTTGTTGAAGTGCTAAAACCCCTACAAAAAATGGCCCCAACTAACCTGTCCTTCACATTCACTTAGATTTGACTGTTGGCTCATTGTGTTGCAGAGGCATGTACACACTAAAATCGGTTGGTCTTTCTAATACTGTACACTGATACGAACATGTAACTATTTCTGATGGTGGTGTCAACTCTTTGGATATCCCTTCTTATCTGGCCACTCAATCTAAATGAGGATGCTTAATAATACCACTGCATAATATGATAACATAGTGCAATGTAGAAAAGACTATAAATCTTTATTAGGGATATATATTAAGTTCCCGACATACCTAAGAGATATATGTTCCAGGACTTCTTACGTAACTCGGGAATGACTAAAAATATTACTACTATATCCATGATATGCCAAATTACAAAAAACACATAATATTCTCAATATCACAAAATATTTATATATGTTTTAATTAATTAGTTAATATTTTTTTATATATTGTTTATATACAAAGAAAAATAGTTATATATTTTAATTAGTTAAATTAAAAACTATCTGGGTACAGCGGTGTAGTAGCCGAAGTGGCACATAAGAAAAGAAAACATAAAAGGAAGAAAAAACGCATGTATTGTAAAAAGTGATTTGTATTTCGTAGCCTTGGTTATTATAGTTGACTTCATTGGTGTCGACCCTTCACGGCTTCTCGTATTCTGTCTTTCTCTTTTTTCATTGTGTTCACTGACAAATCTAAATTCCGCGCGATACTTGTTAATGTTTGACAATTTTCATACATTTATTAGTACCACTGTCACTTATTCTCTTAGTAGGCACCAATGATAACGGTCAAAATTAAATTTTCTGTAAAGAACTTCACAGGGTTAAGGTGGAAACACACTATTATCACTTCACGCAGGATACTCACATTTTACAAAACCACATTTCTGGAGGTCAGATGTTCCTAAAGACCTACAACAACAACTGGCGTCCAGTAACCTGTTTCCTCACTATTACAGATCACGCTGCTGACTCATTCTTTGACTGAGTTGCACATGTCCGTACACACCAGATCGGTTGGTCTTTTTAATTCACAAATACGAACATGTGACAGTTTCTGACGCAGTGGTCAACTCCTTGAATTATTCGGATGTCCCTTATCACTGGCCACTCAGTCTACATGAGAATGCTTAATGATACCACTTTGTTATATAATACCCTTGCTAACATATTATTAAGTGCAGAAGATCACATATCTTTAATAGGTATAACAGTCTTCTAACCTTTCTTACATATTACAAATATGTTTTATGAATGACAGTTCCCCATAAATTCCCCTTAAATATCTACTAACTCTGTGAAATCTAATACCTGTCCTTCTATGAAGTGTAATTTCCAGATGAAATCTAGTGCCTCTAAATATCTTTCAAACTACCTGCATGCCAAAGATATTCTCTACTACTAAGCCCATCTCGCCAGCGAATATTCGATACCGAAGTGGGCAACCCGCAAACAACGACCCCCCCCTCCCCTCCCCTCAAAAGAGGACCACTAGCATGGCCGACTAACTTCAAATCCCACGGCTGCCTGAAATAATCCGCATGAGAACTGTGACCAGTATCAAAATGTTGGTTGGCAAGATCAACTCCCCTGACTTCTGGATATATGTCAGTGGCAAGAGCCACCCCTCTTCTTCAGCTACAGCGGAACAGGCTGAAGATCAGTGACAGATTTCTACCCGGCCAAGTACTTCCTGCAATACAAGCCCTGTTAATGATCGGAGTAGACTTCCAAAAATTTGCTTCAGATCGCAATTACAGGCGCTCGTTGGCCCCTGATGTCGACTCTTACCGATATCTCCACCTGCTATCTGCTATGAGGCGCAGAACGGCACGTCGCAGGTACACCGACGAGATCTGAGGCAGGTACTGTCTGCCTCAGAACTATGCATATACGCATAGCTATATATCTGGATATATCTATAGCATGGTTTGATGGCACGTTTTTAAGTTAATTTCATGTTATGTTATCTTTTTGTTACATTGTTCATGTTTTTATATTACCCCATAACCTTGTCAAACCCCTGGCCTCCTTGACTGTGGCGGGTACATTATTGTACTATAAAGATTTCTTCTTTTCTTCCTTCCTTACTGTGTTGGTTGATGTAGCAGCAGTTAAAAATGGCTATAAAGTCCCATTCGTTTTAAGAAGGAGAAGAATTCTGTGAGATTTGATTTTTCACCTAAGCGACAAAGGTTCCTTTAAGCTTGCCAGACAACTGAATGACATTAGTCGAGCATTATTATATAGAGTACATTCCAGAAGTATGTGTTTGACTGTGAGTGGTGTATGACAATGATTACACTGTGGAAGGTCATTCCCTGACAAGAGAAACAGATGAGTTAAATGAGACCATGGGTGATTCCAAATGATAATAGTAGTCCACGAAGAGCAGTGCCTATTGATAACCACTCTCTGTCTTCTTTCAGTTAACCATTCCTTTATCCATAGCAGTAACTTGCTCTTAATACCATATTAATCCAATTTATACGGAAGTCTTATATGTTCGACAGTATCAAAAATGTCCCGAAAATCCGAGTATATGATATCAAAATTCCCTTTTGCATCCCGTTCATTAAGCATTGCATCACAGTAACTAATTAGATTGGTTAGACAGGACCCTTAACAAATCCATGTTGTGTCTGCAGTGTAATCTCATTCCTTTCCAGATGGTACTGCATTAATTATTACTTTAAACAGTGACTCCATTATTTCCCCTGGAATAGAAGCTAAATTAAAAGGTCAATGATTATTAATATCACCGTTTGGTCCTCATTTGTAAACTGGGGATACATTCGCACATCTCCAGTCCATAGGGACCTCCACTGAACCGAATGATGCTCTCATAATAATGGCCAATGCTTTGCTTAACTCCTTTACTGCCTCCCTTAATTTGATTAACAATATCCGATCAACTCTAGGTGCCTTTTTTTGTTCGGCTTCAACAATTTCTTGTTTACTTTCGTTTTAGCTATCACAAAGAAATTTACCTCCCTGTTGGAGTTTGACAAACCTCTGGCTTCCCCTCCCCTGAAGAAATCCTTATGTGTGAATGTACATGCAAAATACGTATTAAATTTTTCAGCAACATGAACAGGGTCATAAACAGTTTCCCCATTGTCATCAAGTAGCCCAATGTGGTTCAACCCCTTCCTTCCTGGCGAAGAATTCCAAGGAACGCATCAGAAACATCTATGCGATGTCTCTGTTGTTTTCCTTGGAATTCTTCGCCAGAGACGTCTCATAATCTGCATTAGCTTGCCTAACCTCCTTTTTTGTCTTGATTACAGACAAATTTATATCTGCTATAGGCTTCTGTGCGCCTTATAATTTAAATGCATCCCATGCACTTTTCATCTCTGCCACATGACGTAATAGTTCGTGTGATATCAATTTAGATCTAAACTTTGAACAGTATTACTTCGTTGCTAAGAAAAGCATAGTAGTTTCTTCGATTACTTCCTTGAATGCTTCCCATTTAGAATTTGCTGTTGGTAACATCATCAGTTGGCCCCACCGTATAGAATTTAAAAAATCCCTGAGATCACTGTAGTCACCCTTACGAAAGCAAAAGCCTTTCCTTTACCCGTGACAGTATTTATGTGTTTAATTAAATTCCACATTAGTACACTGTGTTCGTTGCAAACTAGTGGATTTTTTCCCAGCAGATCCTTAATGCATGAAGAATCACTGCTGATAAACAAATGAAAAGTATTGCTCCCTCTAGTTGCCTGTTTAACATTCTGCTGTAGAAAATAGTTATCCAATAAATCTACAAAATTCTTGCAAGTGTTTGAATGACGAACCCACAAATTTCATTCAACATCTAGAAAGTTAAAATCCCCCATTATGAGACGTTCTGATTTACCGGTCAACTCTATTTCTGTGTATAGCAGTTTGGTATACTCATCACAGTCATTTTGATTTATCTCACACTCCTACTCTCAATTTAGCTTTCCCAGTGCTTACATCAAACCAAACTAAATCAACATTGCGCTGTCCACCCATGTCGACTGGATGCACGGCCTTAGATTTAATATTCTTTTTAACTATCAGTGTATACAAGGACAGTCCTAACTGTCTGTTCTTCCTGTATACATTGTGCTCCCGATATTCAAATACAGCATCACATATATCCGTATGACATCATGTTTTCTCTACCTCTACAATATCTTCATTTCATGACTTAACGAGAACTTCAAATTCATCAAATTTCTTTACAATACTCTTAGCACTGGTTATGGTATACATGCAAGTGTACATGTGTGTGTTCTTACTCATAGTCAACCAAACACAGCCCATGTATTCCCTTGTTCCATGATGACGCACAGCTCGGCCTGAAATCCTGGACACCCTGCTTTCAGGCTGTTGCATTTTCCAATGGAACAGAGCAAGGATCACTTCCTCTGCCTGCAGCTGTAGGTAATCTATTAGTCTGTGTATTCCTCCAAGCTAGCAGTTTAATGAGGTATATAATATTATTAAGGTCGTTTGTAGGATATTTGTGTGTCTTTATAGGTGCTGAAGAAGGATCCTAATTTGTTGTAGGTGGAAAAAACAAGGGAGATATCGGTGTTGTTAAATAGGCGGCGGAACTGTCCTGCTAGTTCATTGTGGTAAGGGAGGACTATGCGGATGTTTGTTTTATTTCTGTCTTTGGTTGGGGTGTTAGATTTAATTTTATTTTTAGCGTTAAGGATTGTATTTAAAATAAGTTGGTGGGGGTAACCTCTGGATATAAATTTGTCCGTAATGTAATGTATTTCATTGTGAAGGTCGGTGGGTAATTTTCCACATTCAAGATCAATAACACCAATCAAGCTTTTCAAAAAAATTAATAATATCACAATATCCGATACAGACATCCTAGCTTCCTATGACGTTACTTCTCTTTACACAAATGTCCATATTCCATTTACTTTACAAGCCTTACGCAAGTTCTTAGAAACAGACGATACCTTAACAAAACGTACCTCCCTTTCTATAGACCATATCCTTGAACTCACCACCCTTCTATTAGAAGCAAGATTTTTTAGATTCAACAAAAAAATCTTCCAACAAATATTTGGCTTACCAATGGGACTAGGGATTTCGGCTCCATTGTCCGAAATTTACCTAGCCGCCATTGAAAGCCAAATTCTACACCCCTTTCCCCCTGAACTAAAACTATACATGCGCTATGCCGACGACATTCTTGTAATAGGCAACAGATCCATTATTGATAACCTCTTCGTAAAACTTAACTCTGTACACGATAGACTTAAATTCACCCTTGAAATTGGACAAAACAATCAGATAAATTTCCTTAATCTCACTATCTATATAACAGGCACAAAATTAAATACGAAAATTTTCAGCAAAAATACAAACACCGGTAAATACTTACATTTTGCTTCTCATCACCCTCTAAACACTAAAAAGGCAGTTTTATATAACCAAATTCACAATGCACTAAAGTACAGTTCCTTACCCACCGACCTTCACAATGAAATACAGTACATCACCGACAAATTTATATCCAGAGGTTACCCCCACCAACTTATTTTAAATACAATCCTTAACGCTAAAAATAAAATTAAATCTAACACCCCAACCAAAGACAGAAATAAAACAAACATCCGCATAGTCCTCCCTTACCACAATGAACTAGCAGGACAGTTCCGCCGCCTATTTAACAACACCGATATCTCCCTTGTTTTTTCCACCTACAACAAATTAGGATCCTTCTTCAGCACCTATAAAGACACACACAAATATCCTACAAACGACCTTAATAATATTATATACCTCATTAATTGTCAACCAAACTGCAACACATGTTATATCGGAAGTACCACTACCAAATTTGGCTCATCAAAAACATCCAACACTCGTGCATACTACCATTTCCATAGTCTCATGTCTAACCAATCTATCACAGAACTTACAACTCATGCCCAGGCTCACAACCACAACCCGCTCATTGACTCTGCCATTTCCATCATTAAACTAGAATCCAGCTACAGAATACTTCAATATGAAGCCCTAGTTATTGAATGGTACAGGCACCACTCTAACCTCAAAATTCTAAATTCTAAACTCCCCTTCAATCTTTCCCCAATTTGGAACCTCTCGAGATTAAAGTTCCCACATGTCAAAAAAGGCATCACGAGAGTATAATTTTTTATTCTTAAAATACCATGCGCGTTCTCTCCCCACACATTGCCAACTGAAGACGTTTTGTAACTAACGAAAGTCCTCGTAAAGACTATTGGCTTCACCGGATTCACTTACATAGTTTTTAATTATTCTTCTTTTTATTCTTTTACTTCGATGACAACCAAGGATTGGATGTGTACACTTCTGTTTCCTTGCGCCTATTTTAACTCAGTCAACTTTTACCTACTTCCCTCCCTTTTAATTTTTCAATTTAACAATTCAACCTAAATATTAACCACGCTACCTAAGTAAGCCATCGCAGATTAATTTCAAGGTGAGTACCGCTTTTTAAGCTTTCGCTATCCTTTATTAATAATATGACTGGTTATTCTTTTACTTTTTGGCGACATTCATAAACACAAAAATATACTCTGATACTCTGTAAGTAGGGCTCACTCCACCACTTCAGAAATGAGTGTCATACCCATTTAGGCAATGTGTTTGGGACTGTTTGGATAGATGCTGTCAGCAGTTCATTTCTGAAACATGCAGAGCCGACTTGTCTATTACGTGGTTGCCTAGGGCGCAAAGGTCCTAGGATCGCAATACAACAAAATGTAATTTTGTTTTAGTGGTAAAAAAAATATTTAAATTAAATTAGGTAATAAGGAAATCATAATAATATTAAGTAAGCCGATAAATATTATGGATTAATGAGTGGAAATAGGTAAGCTTGTTGGTAGGCAGGGTGATGGATAGATTGAAGGATGGATGGTACAGAATACAACTGGGGCGCAAATTTTAAGTGACGCCTAGGGCGCTTGAAACCCTTGCGCCTACTCTGGAACCATGCACATTATTTTGCATGTTACAATACGCTTAAATGTCTGGTTTTGATGTGTTTTGCAGTAGTTCCTGTGGAAGAGTGTCAAAATCTTTCTTGAAATCTAAGAATTCAATATGAAAATAATTTTTTTGCATTCAGTTTGATTGTGGTTGTCTGGTGGTATTTATCCAGCTTGGTAAAACAAGATCTACTTTTAACAAATTCATACTGTTATTGCCATAAAACTACGTACCATTCAACGTCTTCATTTATTTCTTTGATAATCACTGACTCCATTGTCTTCTCTGGAACAGAAATCAAGCTGTCGCTGTCTTCGTTCTTTCATATATTTATGAATAAGAGAGACATTTATACATCTCTAGAGTCTGTAGGGGATGTCCCCTAAATTCTAGGATACTGCCAGGCCTGAAAGTTTACTTATCAGTTTTGTGGTTGGTATTAATATAATTGGATAGATTAATTAAGCCTGTAATTTCTTACCTTTTTGCCTCTCTTCCACTATTCTCTTAGATATCATAAAATAATCAAACTGCCAATGATTGAGGTATATAATGCCTTGAATGGTTTGAGCAAGCTCAATGCCGATGAGATTCTTCTTCTTGCCCAGATTAATCACCTTGGGACACATAGTGAGTATTATTGGTAATCACTTCATTTTCTTTCCAATTACGATTGGCCTACGTTATACTTTTTTTTCTTTCGACACTGCTTTCATTCTATGCGTATAAATACGAATTACCTTTTATCATAACTTGTAGTGAAAATCTGCGGTAAGAATTTATGGATGTCTGAATGTGTTCCCACAAGTTTCACCAGTGCAAGGCCTCTTATTGCTGTGAAGATCATCAGCGCTGTGAAGGAGCGATGTTGTACGAAATGGTTTGTCGCAAGTTGCACATCTGAAGATGTTCTAGTTCGAATTAAATTTCCAGTGCTGACGAAGATAGGAAAGCTTTGAAAATACCATCCCACAATTCTGAGAGATGAAATGACTCCCTTTGTGATCATTCATCTTGAAATTCAAAGACAATTCAAATTATTCGCCTGAAAAGTTCAAACCTTTTTATCATACATGATGGAAAACACTAAATTAATTGATAATTAGAATTAATTTACAAATATTCTTAATACTAAGTAAGAAGAAGAAAAGGGCAGTGGAACGTCATGCTATTCACTTATATAAGGGAATATAAATAATACGATTGGCTATTGATTCACTACTTCGGTTAAATTTTCATAAAACATGGAAGAAGGAAAAATTTTGTTGTCACCCAATGCCGTGACAACTGTCACACTGAATTGGCACACTGTACCGCTTCAGAGATGAGACTGTCATCTCATTTACGCATTTAGTGTGGGATTGGTTTGAGTGATGATTCAGCAATTCTTCTTAAAGTGAATGTGACACTCGTTTCTGACTTTTGTAAATTGTTTTAGATGATGCAATACACTTGACAGATGTCCCTTTTTCATGGGTCACATGTATAGCAGTCATTCGTGTGGAATGGTGCCAAAAGATTTCACTCAGAATGCGATATCATATTTATTTATTCATTCAGTTGGAGATCTGGACAGCAGAGTGCTAGTTGGGGTTACATTACTGACAAGTCAGTAATTACAATAATGATTACAAGACTCAAAAGATCAATGATTAGTGTATAACAATAATAAAAAAGAGATTTATGGGAATAAACAAAATAAAAATAAATGTATAACAAGAGTCAAATTAATTCTAAAAAAAGTAACAGATTTTGATCAATGCGACTAGAAGGAAAAAGTCTCAGGTCCATTTTGAACTCCATCATAAAAAGTGGCCATTGACACATCCCAAAACGAAAACAGCATTCCGAATTGCTCCTATCAGACGACAATGTAGGGTTTTTGGTTTGTAGAGTTAATCAACCATGGAATCGATCGTGCTGCGTTAGAGTTGAACCACGGAGAAGGTTTTGGCCAAGATTTATTTTCTATATTTCTTTTCAAAACATATTTTAGTTAGGTATATTTCAAGGATGTTGCAGAAATTGATAGTATTGGAGGGGAACATGTATGAAATACATGTGAGGCTTTGAAGTGCGTTTCTGTTAGAAACGCACTTCATAGTTGTAATTTTCGCTCTTCAGTATAGTTTTAATTTTCGCTCTTCTTCTCTTCCTGGTGCATATGATGTTTTCAATGTCGGGCGTATTCAATGTGTGTGTAAACAGCTGAATAAGGCTTATAACAATCCGTTTAACGATGAGATGATTCCACAGTAGGATATTCAGGTTTGAGAAGAGTACAGCCTTTGAGATTGTGAAGGGCTTCCTTGTGGCCCAATTCAACCATCGCAGGTACCAATATTCTAATTCAAGATGGGGCGTTTCAAGTAAGAGGGCGGGCAGATAACCAAATCACTGATGCGTACATAATGACTGGGATGATACATCTCTGGAAATTCTGAACGATTAGATTTGCATTACAAAAAACCTGTGAGCTCTTGCCGATGGCCCACATGGCAGAGAAGTACTTGCTTCTGGAGTTCACGTAATGAGGGAGGACAGTTGGGCTTTGTTACTATGTTAACCCAAAATCTTGTGATGAGAAACCTTCCTGATTTCAGATACATTATTTTTTGCATTCAGTTCCATTGTGATTACGTCTTTGAGTTTGGTCGGACAAAATCTTCTTTTGAGAAATCCATGACCGTATTGCCATATAACTACGTTGATGTCAAGATTGTCCTTTATTGCTTCTTGAACCACTGATTCCATTAGCTTTTGTGGAACGGAAATCAAGATGTCCCTGGCTTCATACTTTCATATACTTTACGAACAGGGGATATATTCGGACACCTCCACAGTCCGTAGGGATCTCCCCTGAATTCAGGGTTACATCCAATCTCAGATGAATGAATTTTCGGATATCGTAAAGTTCTCTGACTCGTAGTTGGAGTTAAGCATAATTGTTATATACCCATCCGTAAAAACGTCATGTAGAGATGAAAGAATTCAGTATTTTTATGCAACTAGCGAAATATGACAGTAAACGGTAACTATAAAAACTATGTCTTTTTCTGTGTATTGATGCTAGCGCTTTCACTGGTGGACAGTGGTTATAAATTGTAATGTCACATTGCGTGAACACATGCTGATTGCAAATACCCTCAATAAGGCCACGAATTATTATATCCTTTTTACAACGTAGCTGAGATCAAGGGTCTTAGGGAAGGGTTTGTGTTTATTTATTTATATTTTTCCCTAAAGCTCATGTTTTGGGATAACAAAGAGCAAACCAACCTAAAATTACAGGTATGCGCATTACGCCAACGCTAAGCCTTCCCTGCTCTGACGCTGAACACATAGTAGTTTATAGCTGTGTTGGTAGCATAGCCGTCTTCCACATAATTGGAAACATCTGAGTTCGAAATTTTATGGGTCTTTTTACACCGTCGCTGAGTTAGTCTGTCTCTGGTGAGGACATGATTTTTCTCCCAGTAACTAGGGTTTTTCTCCGGCTAACAGCAAATCGACCACAGAACACATGCAATTTCCAGAATAATGTATACGACACAATATGGCCTAAGTTGCTGATGCGCAGGAACCGTACTACAACAACAACCCTTCCAAGGTGGGATATACAACAATTTTTCTTTAGAAGCCAGCAACAAGCAAATCACTTTACTTAGCGAATATTAATAGTAATTATTTTATTCCCCCATTCCCCAATTACGATTGTACTCAAAATCTGCATTTATAACTTTTTAAAAGTCGCAGTTCCTTTATTTTGACTCCTTTCAGATTTACTCTGAGATGTACAGCAATTTCAATTTTCCTCACCTGAGTTATATAACTGACATTTGCAAATCTAATCTAAATTCTGTTCACTTCCAACATTACTTCGTTTTTTAACAATCTCTCACAACAGTTTTTCTCTTTTTTATCGAAGTCGTTAAATGCTGCTGAAACTATCAAATCCATTATGGTGGCGTTGTTTGGTCAGAGAAATTCGCAATTCGAATTTAAATCTATAACCTATTTGTAAAGGAATTGCATTTAATTAAGTAATAGCCATTTTGTCTTCACTGACGTCTACAAGCATTAATAAAAAAAATCAGTTTGTTTGTAATTTATTTGTTATAGGTGCTTCCTAAATAACAGGTTTCATTTCAAGAATTGCACTTCTTAGATAACCTGACGTATGCAATCGGGAAATTCCTAAAACGAGTTAAAAATTGTTTTGTCAAATATACAGAAATATATTAAAGACCACGAACTGAGGACAGCAGAAAATCCGAAATTCCGTTGCAAATGATATTCGTATCTGTAAAAACACCATTTCAATCAGTGACGCCACGCCACCTAATGGCCTGATGCTTTTTTGTATAATGATAACTGTAATATTGTCGCGAAACACTAACAGTTTTAATATTAAGATATTTTAAGATTTAATTTCTGCATATGTATTTAAAGAAAAGTAATTCTCTCATTTTGAACTAAGGTAGAATAAAATAATTAGGAAAACACAAAATAAATATAATGTACTTTATATATTGTTAATTTTATCTATATGTATATATTATACTATGGTACTTTGAAATCCTCCACGTCAACCAGCCTGTGCTGGCTCGCAAATACATAGTCACTTTATGCTGGAATCCTGTAACTTGAAGCGCATTTATGCTGAGAAATACTGGCAGTAAATAAGGACAATCCACAAATTTAATCATTCCCCTATCAAAAAGCAAGTGAACTGACTTCATGTCTTCATGGCTTTTAGTCCAGAAAAAAAAACAGAGAATCGACCTTAGAACACATAACCTTTACAGACAATGTAGATGGAGCAATATGCCCTTAGTTGCTGATGCTCCTAAAAGCCTATTAGGAGCATCAGCAAATGTGATAACCGGAATGATATCGGAAACCCATATATAGAACATATGTTTATGTGCATACCTCCTTCACATTTATCATCTACTCAATTTTAATTATACATACATCTGATTTAGTAGCAAAGAGGCTTGCCTTATCCAGCCGTTTGCTGCCAAATCAGATGTTTGTCACAATCCAAGGAATGGATGTGGACTTCCATTGATTTGTCACCAATTGCAGCTTAGAGGCACCAGATTGTCACTACAAAGTCCTCTGCTTACCCAACATGAGTGTTAGGCTGCGGATGGACAACCATCATAAACTCCAGCCAGACTGCCTGCAACTCTAAGCTCCATAGGATTGTTAATTCTTCTCCTGTGCAAAAACACATTATGTTGTGCCTATCTGTCATCACAGGATATGCGATTTTGTTTCTGTGTTTTTTCATAATGGAGTTCATTTTCCTGTTTTAATTGTTTCTAAATCCCCCCCCCCCTTGCATTACCTTGGACATAATCCACATGTCTTTAGTGGATATTCACGCATATGGGTATCAGCAGTTGTGCCAAATATGGAAATGTGCTTGTACTTCGGATAGTCACCGGACAGGACAGGACATAGATTGAGAGAGATGGGGGGTGACATTGTGATCGTTCCTTTTCCATCACGCGCCGTCCAAGTGCACGAGCCGAGTACTGGAGAGTCGAATCAGAGCTGAGGTTCAAGTAAACTCTGGAGGATCTTCTCCCCTTAAAAACTGGGTCCTGGGAGACCCATGAGAAGACAGTGAAGGAGAAGGAGAGTGTCAGTAGGTGTAGTCTAAGCAGTTTTTGACCTTAGTGCGCGAAACATGTGGTGACCGTTTTTCTTTGTGGTATGGTGACTGTGTCATCGTCGAGGTGAAGGCCACCGCCCCAACTCATCCGGATGAAGTTGCCCGTGAGAGGACAGCAAAGGAGCGGAAGAGAAGAATGAGGTGAGAATCCCTTTTCATAAGAGTGAAAGGATTGTAAGGAAATGATAACTGAACAGAAAATATTCATGTTAATTCTTACCCATAAGGAACGATGATTTCTTCTCAATGTTTTATGCCTAGTATATCTTGTGTTTCTTAGTATTCTGATAACTTAATGGATATGGCTATTGAATTGATATTTCCAATAACGCGTTTTCGATGTAAATCAATAACAATGGCTACTTACGTGAAATTACTATAATATGGGCTCAAACGAGTGACCAATATAACTAATTATTATGTTGACTTCCTCTCATAAATACAGCATATGTTATATTAGAAAGCTCATGTGTTTAATCTTTTTATTCTTCTTGGATGGAAGTTGTGATGTATTTCTTCATTAATTTGTTGTATTAAATGTGTTGTTTGAAATAATTGTCTGTCTCTCTGCTAACTCTTCATTTACACCAGAGAAAAACCAGTTATAGAATCACGAAAGGTTTTTGCGGCGTTAGACATTTTAAGCTTATTTGCATAACTGAAGTCTCTAATGTAACAGAGCGCTAATCCAAATCGCGATATTTTATTGGTGGGATGATTTCCCCCCTTTTAGAATATTCAGGATATACGAGACTATTGTCCTATTTTACCACTAGATGGATATATTAAGCTAGAGGAATGTTCAAAAATTAAGTGCACTGATGGTGAAAAATATTAGTAGGGGGGCCCTCAAATCTATCGTGTATGAATCGTCTGTGGAGACGGAAATGGATCTGATGGTGAGACTCGTCTGCGCTGCTGCTACTGTTGAAGAAACTGCAGGTCTGTTCGACCGTATCGGCCAATCCATGCTGCGTCGTTGTCACGCATGCATCGCGTCTCATGGTGGAACCTTCGAGCATCTGTTGTAACTTTATGAAATGCATCCATCTCGTACTCCATTGTTAATATTATGTCAAATAAATGTTTGCCACTAATTACTGTCTCGTGTCATTTCTGCTTCTTGTGCCTCTGCTACTACTTTCCCGTGACGTTTCCGGTTATGGGTTCCTATGCGATTCACATTCTTTTAGATTTTACCTAATATTTTTGACCGACCGGGCTAGCCGGGTAGGTAAAGTGCCTGCCTAGCAACCCAAAGGTCGCGGGTTCGAATCCCGCCTCGGGCTTGGATCAAAGTACTGCAAAAACCTTGGGAGGTCCATTATGGCCACAGAAGCTGATGCGCCAACAACTACGAAAAAAAAAAAAAAAAAAAAGATACCAATATTTTTGAAACACCGTGTATACAAATTATATAAATAATTATAAAAACAACCAAGGACATGGAACAGACTGAACCGAAATCATTATCCAGGAATGTACGCTTTAACAGTGCGTGGATGCTTCGGTGTGTCTTAAAATCCTGTACTTCTGGCAGTCGGTTTTGGCTTCTACGCTTTTCGTTTACTACTGGGCTTCGAAAACTCTTCATCGTTTTCCTTCGCAGTATCAACTTCCCTGACTCCTTTTTCCAAATTCACTTGTAACATTTCTGGGGAGATGTAAGGCTCTAAAGATGTGAATGGACCTTCTCCTGCTTCTTTCTTCAACTCCATCGTATGCTGTAATTTCTTTCGCTGTCGACATAGCTTAGATCTCTCCCTTTGTACTCAATGGAGGTGGTTTTCGTGGTCGCATTTCACGTCCACGAACTCTATACGCCTTACAACTCTCGCTATTAGTCTTCGAGATGTTGAATTATAATTTTTTATTCTTTTGAAATTTTTAATTTAATACGGTGGAGAATGACGAAATAAATAGCATGACGCCATCAGTACGGGTATTGATTGGGTCATGCGTCATTCGTGCCTGGTACGGAGTGTTACAATAGTGTGTGTGTGGGGGGGGGGGTTTGAATGAATCATTTCGTGTCGCATTTTCTTGGCGACTTTTGTCAATCCACGGACGCATTGCACATGTACGTGCACCATACGCCTTACAACGCACGCTACAGTGGACCTCCGCTTATGATTGGTTCGCTATACGAGCAAATCACTTTCCGATGGACATTCCATAACAAAATAGCGTTCACTATACGATATGTAGTTGGGGCCGGTCATTGCGATCACGTTTACGAATTGAATTTTAATTCTATTAACGGCGATTCCAATAAGCGAAAATAGGAGGAATATTATCCACAGGTTACAAGAGTAAAGATGTAAAGCACAGATTTACATTTTATTACCTTAAACGTTAACAAAATTAAATGATACGTGAAAATCGGAAAAATATTTTCCAGAGGTTAACAAAAAAAAAAAGAAGACAGAAAGTCAACTACACTGTATATTCCCAGGTGGTCACCTTCCAATTACTTACAACACTTAACGCTGCTTAAAGAAAACGCTGATTCCATATTGTAACTCATCTAAGAATGTTCCGGCAAGGTTCCCGAAAGGTTACATTAATGCATAGTGATTTAGTTAACAGCTAAATAAACTATCTTAATGTTCACGTAGTATAAGAGAGGTCATTATTTTTTCTCCGGGTACCTTACCTTTTAGCTTCTGTTTCACTGTTGGATATCATAAAATCATCTAACTGCCAGTTATAATTAGCTACTATTCTAATATCCTCTTCTGTAAGAACGTCTTCATGTGCACATGTTTTTGTGCAACTTTCGAAATTTGCCAATAAGGAATATCTGAGTTGTATGAAAACTACGTATTTGTATGTACACCGATTACAGCGCCCTCGCTAATGTTACAGAGGATATAAAGTGTTTCGCCACATTGGGTTAAAAAATCCTATCACGACGAAATTTAATTGGCACTTTCTCAATGTAGATTAGTTGGTGGGGTTCGGGCGAGTGCACAATTTTTAAATTTTTTTTTCTGTTCGAAATTTCATGTTTTATCTAACAAACAGCAAACCGACCTAAGAATGCAGGTATATACGATAGAGTAGCGCCTGATAGCCTTACTTGCTCTGGCACTTAACACATAAACAAGTAATATAAAAAAAAAAAATTTTAAAGTCAATTCCTACTTAGGTCAACAAAGAAAAATTTTATTTTAGTTACTTTTTATTAAATAATTACAATTAATATAAATATGTATATACATATGACAGAATCACAATATTAAGTGGCAAAATAGAAAGCGAATTATTCTTATTCACATGTTTCATTTTCCATTTTGTTCCCTCCTTGACTCAGACTAGAACCCAGAATGAAAAAAAAATTTTTTTCCAGTGATCTACACGCTTCGCCACTGACGGTATTTATTCCTAAATTTATATCCTGCTAAATATCTTATATAAGAGAAATTTTTTTCTCCCATATAAAACTAAAATTAATTACGGTCCACTCCATCAGTGGCCCTGATGATGGAGTAAGGCTTCTTACAACAGGGGGGCGCCCGGTACCCCGAGGGGCACGCTAGCGACATAATTATTTTACTACCCTATGCCATTCACCTTCTCGACACGTAGCTCAATCTTAAGGTTAGGGAGGAGAAGTGACCAACAATTGATGACAAAGATTTTAAGGAGAGAAATCGGAATTGAACCCAAAGCATAAAATTTCTTCAATTTTATTTTTTTGAGAAAAATCCTTCATTCTAACCACTAAGCCACAACTGCTAACTCACTCTCGAAAATCTTTTGGATAAAACGTCTACTTAAAGCAAAAATTTATCAAAAAATTATTGATTTTCGCAAGAATTGAACTCGCATTCTTCACCTTCACGTGAAAAATACTGAGATCCTTACATTTTACCGATTGAGCTACTGCCTGTTGATTTCAATTTTCATTACAAACTGCTAAAACTCTATTTAAAGTATTAAAAATTATTTGAAAATCAAATAAAAAAATTTTATGCTTCGACGAGATTCGATCCGAAGGAATGAAGGTTCTACGCCGACGCTCTACCAACTTTGCCATTGCAAGACAAATCCCTTTTAAATTTATATCCTGCTAAATATCTTATATAAGAGAATTTTTTTTCTCCCATATAAAACAAAAATTAATTAATTAAATTTAATTAATGAATTAATATTTGAAAAAACTGTATTAACATGAAGTGTCATCCACTACAAGTTTAAAAAAATGTATTTGAACTTGAGTGGATGAATAAAAAGTATTTTATTAACGATTGAAAATTTGAACAAGATATATATAGG
Organism: Mastigoproctus giganteus; assembly: GCF_048544385.1. Taxonomy (NCBI): domain Eukaryota; kingdom Metazoa; phylum Arthropoda; class Arachnida; order Uropygi; family Thelyphonidae; genus Mastigoproctus; species Mastigoproctus giganteus. The sequence continues at coordinate 25,229,558 of NC_143575.1, forward strand.
GAGAGTGTGAACTAATAGTAGGAATTGAAATAACATTACCAAATAACATTGAAATAACATTGAAATAACATTACTCAAATAATTCGGTAACTGGCGCCATCTTTCGGCACATATCTGTACAATTTAACAATCTTTAATTTGAATTTTCAAGGAATAGAAAATATGTCACCATGGAACCAACACGTACGTTTTTTTTTTATTTCTATGTTTTTTTTTCCTTATATTAATTAAAGTTCCATATAAGCGATGTATTGCTTTATTTTGTAATTGTGATATATTGGAAATGAAATAACTAATCGTACAAATTATTATTATTTTTTTTAATGGTTGGATTTGCGAGAATACAAGAATGCGAACAAATAGTTGTGAGTGTGGAATCCAATAGTGAATAGATGTTGACTGTATGAAGCATGCTGAGACTTGCGAGAAGAAAGAGATGGAATTACAGAAAGCTAATTCAGAACAATACTGACATTGATAATATCTATAGGAAAATCATGCAGTTGGAACTCAATATCTATTGACAGGCAATGGAGTTAATTTCTAACTGAAGCATTTTAACTGCTCTATCTTGGATGATGCCTGAGAGTTTAAGAGGAGTTTTGGAAGCACCACACCAGATGTTGGAACCATGTTCACGGCAGAACATGTTTAGTAGCTGTTTAGATGAAAAGCAGCATAGTGTTAGGCAAAAGGCGCATCCGGTGGTTTCTCACATCTGCGCCATATGAACTCTGTGGAGAGAAACAGTATCACTGTGAAACCAGAAAGTGTTGTATATGAAGTATAGTGTTGGTTTTTTCTTTTTTGTGTGTTCTGGCTTTTGGCAGTTGAGCCACTGGTGGGACCCTCGTTGCCCGCACACACCACTAGGAGGTAGCTAGGCTGCCCATCTGGCTGGTCTCCACCAGGGTCGCGTGAGCTTCCAGGACAGAGACCAAGTAAAAGAAAAAAAAATTTGAAATAAGCAAAGGGGAACAGTCAAGAAGGGAGTGGGGAAGTAGAAAAGAATAGCTGCTGTAGTGTAGGTGGGAGCTCTACGTTCAGTGGAGCTGGAGTTGTTCCACCAGGCGAAGAATTAGGTGTGGGAGAAGAAGTCCCATGATGTAGGAGAGAAAATCATCCAGCAAGATTTCCAATGGTTGTTGGCCTTCGGTCTGCTCGGGTCATGCAGCCATGGAGTGCTACCCAGCAAGCTGGGTTAGCAGTTTCACTTGGGCAAATGTCCAGGTGAGGAGGTTTTTCTGTTGGTGGTAATGAATCCTACCCAATGTACGTTGGGTTATCAAATCCTACCCTACAGGACGGTTAGCAGGAAGCCATGTCTGGTCGGGTTGTGTCAAAACAATGGGTGCCATGACCATGAAGTTTGTTTTCAGTTATAAGGTACCGCTCTAGTTCTGTTTTTGTCAACTTGCGGAGGGAAGGGGTGAACTTTAGAGATGAAGGTTAAGATGAATGGTCAGAAGGCTAGTTATCAATTGAGGCAGTTGCCTATGCAAGGGGTGATCTTCTTACGGCAAACAAGTCCTGAGCAAAATTCGTTAAAGCTAAGTAATATTCCTGCTCAGTGATGTACAGATATTCTCTGTCTCGTGGGTGATCGTGTATTTTGGAAATTAAACTACATTTTAAGTCTTCGCAATTAGGACACTTATAACCCATATGATCCTAATTCTCTTCCTGCCTACAGGAGCAGTAGGGGTCCTCTTAAATACTCATCAGGATCAGCTTCTGTTTGTTAGATCCTTGACCGGTAATAAGATATGTAGCATGAAGACCAGGATAGAACCAAGTGGGAGCTTTGGGGAAAACTGTAGCGACCTCGGGAATAATGTTCTTCGTGATTGGTTCTTTGCTTGTGTCCGTCCATCTCTACTGCCAAATTTGGTCAGTATAGAGAGGAAGGTTCACATTACCGTATGAATGTCGTTTGTGAGATTGATCGTATGGTTAAGGATGGTGGCCGGACGTCCTCTTGATAGGCGATAGTGTATTCCACTGCGATCATCTCCAGGTCTAAAGGCAGGAAACCCCGCCTAAACCTGGAGAGCAGGGGTGCTGACTGTGCACCAGGCCCTTGTCATCATGAGTAACATGCAGCGCTTAATGGTTTCTAGTTTCTGAATATTTCTAACTGTGGTGACTCTGCTAAACCATGCTCAGACACTATACGTGATTATGGACAGAAACACTGACTTATAGAGAAGACAGAGGTGCATCGCTTTAGCCCCAGTCTCTCCTATTCAGTAGCGCGATCATGGTCGTGTAGTTGCGGATTTTTGAATGTAGGTATGCTAGGTTGGGTTAAAAGAACAGTTTACTGTCTAACATAATTCCTAAGTATTTCAGTTCCTTGATTAGAGGGACTGTAAGTCCTGCTTTCTTGATCTGTGGAAGTCTGGGGGTCTATTTTCTGGAATAGAAGCGATTTTTTTTTTTTTTTTTTTTTGCAGAGGGAGAGCTGCAGCACCGAGGGCTAAAAAGAAAACCTAGTTTTTTTCTTTACTTTTTTTTATGCCGAAGCAGGAATATATTTATGCAGAGGTATATAAAGTGCTAGCAGGGAGATCCCTGTCAAAGGGAATCCCAAAGAAGCGGTTTGAAGGAGCCTGCTTTGTTGACTTAATGCCTGGTATCCTGGACAGCCTAAATCCATCCTGTGGATGGGCAAAAACATCTTTCTGGATAACCCTTGTATTTATATACAGTTTATGAAAGGGTGAAGGAGGAATAGCAATGGAGTCAGTGGTTATACCGACTCCATGTTAAATTGACGTTCCACTGCCTTTTTCTTTTTACCTAGTATGAGAAAAAGATTAATTCTGATTAATTAATTTAATATTTCTCTAAATGTATTATAAAATGGGTTTAATCTTTTCAGGTGAATAATAAGGAACACTTTTGAGTACCACAATGACTGATAATAAAGGAAGTCCTTTCATCTCTAAGCGTCAGCACAGGAAAATTCATTCTGGCCAGAATATCTACAGATGTGCAACTTTCGACGAAACATTTCGTACTTCATCACTTCTTCACCGCCATGAGGATATTCACAGCAATAAGAGGCCTTTCACTTGCGAAACTTGTGGGAAGACATTCAGTCGTTTATATTATCTTACTGTGCACAAAAGAATTCACACAGGGGAAAAGCCTTTTTGTTGTGACATTTGTGATAAAAGATTTTCAAAAAAGGATGTCCTTGTATGCCACATGAGGATTCACTCTGGAGAGAAGCCTTTTCATTGTGATATTTGTGATCGAAAATTCTCACAAAATTCTTCCGCTTTAAGTCATCTCAGAACTCATACCAAAGAGAAGCCTTTCACATGCGGATATTGTGGAAAGTCATTTTCGACCTCATCATATCTATCGGTACATAGACGTATTCACACTGGGGAAAGGCCCTTTTCCTGTGATAGCTGCTCAAAGACATTTAGTAATTCATCAAATTTACTACAACACAAGGGAGTGCATTCTGCGGAAAAGCCCTATTCTTGTGAATTCTGTGACAAGACATTTTCAAGTCGAAGAAATTGTTTGTCCCACACGAGAATCCACACGAGTGAGAGACCTTTTTCGTGTAGGTTTTGTCAGAAATCTTTTTCACACTCTTCCACTCTAAGCACGCACATAAGGGTCCACACCAGAGAAAAACCCTTTACAGGTGCAACGTGCGGAAAATCATTTTCTCAGAACATCAACTTGTCCAAGCATAACAAACTGCACTCTAAATAAATGTCCCTTAAAAATTCTTTTGTTTTCAAAGTTCATATGAGTCAGTTGCGTAACAAGCTTGTTTTATTTTTCACAAAACCCCTGCGTTTTCAGGGAAAAACCGTACTGTCTACTCCTGAGACTCTAACTCAGCCACGGAGTGAAAAATGCCCATAAAAGTAGCTCGCGTCATCGACGGGATCCGAACCCGGGGCTTTTCCCTTATTTGTAGTATTATTGTATAGAAACTAATGTTTATATATGACTAATTTATGTACTACTTCTTATGTCTTCTGTCTAAGTTATAATGTACAAATGTATATAGGCTCCCTCCTAGCTGAAGGCTGTTCAGGAGTGAAGCATATGCAATAAATTGAATAATAATAATAATAATAATAATAATAATAACTGAGTGCAACCCGTTGACCACGTGAGTGCGGAGTTAGTCGACCTACGTTTCATAGATAAGGTGTCAGTGGTTCAGTAGGCAGTAAAATTCCGAGCGTGATGGGTAAAAGGAAGGATTTATCGGACTTTCATAAAGGACAGATTGTGGATGCTCGATCGACGAGCTGGTGCCTCGATTTCCCAAACGTCTGAACTGGTAGGGTGTTCGAGATCCGCCTTACTTAAAAGTGTACCAGGACTGGCATCAAAATGGTCAAACAGCGACCCGACGGCAAAACTACAAAGGTCAGCGAAAGGTTGATGTTAGAGGTGAGCGCCGGGTCCGACAACTCGTACGGGCGAACAGGCGCAGCACTATTCAAGAATTGACTACCCAATGCAACACAGGCCATTCCGGAACAATATCTGGCATGACCATGCGTCACACGCTCGCACGTATGGTCTATACCAATAGACAACCCTTACGGCATCCTCTCCTAACGAAGGTTCATCGGCATAAAAGACTCGCCTGGTACAAAGAGCATGCAAATTGGATGTTAGAAGACTGGAAGGCGTGCTGGTCAGATGAGTCACGTTATATTACTCCACACCGTGGATGGTCGTATCGGGATTTGGCGGCAACAACATGAACCTCTTGATCCATCATGCATGGTATCAAAAGTGCAGGCCGGTGGAGGCTGTTGTATGGTGTTGGGCATGTTTTACTGAACCCCTGGTGCATATGGAACAACATATCAGTGGTCTCCACTATCGTTAACCGTTGCTCAATGGGCACACCCCGCTATGTTACACTTTTTCCCGAATGGCGATGGTGTCTTCCAAGATGACAATGCGCTGAGCCATCGGGCACTTGTTGTTCAGGAATAGTTTGAGGAACACAGTTCTGACTTCCAACATATCGATTGGCCTCTGAACTCCGCCGATATCTATCCCATAGAGCACTTGTGGGACACTATGGAAAGTCATATCAGGCGTCTGGATACACCAATTACCTCCATACCTGCATTGCTAGCCGCATTACACTCTGCTTGGCTTGCCATACCTCACGAACGCTTCCGACATCTTGTTGAATCAATACCACGTCGAACAGCTCCTGTACTGAGAGAAAAGGGAGGACCTACGAAATGTTAGGTAGGTGGTCATAATTCAGTGATCATTCAGTGTACGTAACAATACTAAACAATGTGTGCCATTTGGTTTAATTTTATCAATATATTTATTTACAGATCTACATATACTCAATAATTTTATGCATCCAAGCTTATATTACATTTTAGGATTTGGTATGAAAGCTGCCCTATTACAATTTCTATCCAGAATAAACAGAAGTAAAAAGTATTTTAGCCTCCCTACCAAATACAATCCTGAACATTTCGTCGGAATTGATTCTTGAGATTGCTTGACCAAGGAACAGCGTGACTCAAACTATGTATATATTATTAAGGAAGCCATTTTTTTTTGTCAGTCAGTGTGAACGATGGGCTTAACCGATCGGGCTAGAACTGGTCTCAAATTGAAGATAATTCTTCCTAGGTGTGCAGAAAGCTGTTAAGATTTAAAAATTCTGAATAGTTTTTTTTTTACGGAACGGGCCAGATTTGTACTACAAGCGGAATAGTTCAACATTCACTTCATAGATGGAGCCAGAAGAAGATGTTAACTGTTAAACACACAGTTGTCCAAGTTGATAAGGCATTTTTTTCTGATTAACAATTCGCCCTTTAGCCTTTTAACTGATTAACAATTTGCACGTTCGCACAATCATGATCTTTGTTCCAAAAATAAAAAATAAAATAATAATAACAATAGTTCTCTACTAGCGCTGCCTACCTAAAAGAAATCACTAATCCTTATGATTCCTTTGCATTGCTCGCTCATTATATGTCATAAATTTTCTGTTTATACTCCGGGACGACCAAACAGTCAGAGGAGTTAACAAGACAGACAGAATACAAGAAACAGCACCGTATTCAGTAGTCACGGGCTTGAACCCCGGTCACTCAAGGCTCGTGTACTTATGCACCCGCGCGCCTGACCACTAGGCTACGGCAGCCCCTCATCCCCACATTGCGCATGCGAGCTCATACACTCATTGCCATTCGTTATGTTTAATACATATAAAACGTTCGGAACTCATCATTTTATCGTTATCAACTTCGAGTTTATCTGTTTTTTTAAGGTGGTAATTTAAGGATTCAGAATTATGTCGCAGTCAGGAAGATCTGTCCACCACCATGCTACTCTGAATGGTCATGTTGAACGTATCTTGTGGCAAAGAAGATAGGCGCCTTTTCGTGTTTCTGCAAATGCATTCAGGATCGATCTGAAATGGTGAAATCAAATAAAATTTATATTTCGTCAGATATAAGAAAGGATTCGACACGTACTGGCTTACCTACTAATCCAAAACCCGCACTACATTTCTTTCGAACAGCTAGAGAAAACCTTAAATTTTCATACTAATGAGGGAACAAATTTAAAAGAGAAATTCAGGTATGCATTATTATTTCATATCTGTGGTTGAGAATTTTTTAGAGAACAATAAAGATCCGGACTACCAGACTACAGTTGAAAATATGTTGGCAAACTTCAAGAAGTTGAACAGCAACATGATTGTCACGGTACATTTTTACACATCCACATTTGGAAGTGTAAGGGAAGAACAGGGTGAGGTTTAAACAGGAGATTAAACACGTGGAGATGAGGTACCAGGGGAGTTAACATGTCAACGTCAGGGCTGATATTTGCTGGATACTGAAGAGGTAATGTAAAATAGAAGCATCTTCAAGAAAACGAAAGAAACGAAACAATAATAATGAAAGTTTGACGGAGTTTTTAAAGTGAAAGGTGAGTTTTTAGTGTACTTTTTTGCTTTTCTACCTTTTTCTGTAGTATAGAGATAACAATGAATTGTCCAAAAGTTTTCGGGAAAATATCAGGCAGTAAAACCTGTGCTACCAATTGCAAAATATCCACCTTTTTTTCACCACAGACACAAATATGGGTTTATGTAAGTCATTACATAAACCCATATTTGTGTCTGTAAATTGCGTGTGTTCTCTGATCGATTCGGCTTACTGGACGAAAGAACCCCAGCTTCTCCGGAGGAAAACCTTGCTATCTACGTCTGAGACCACCTAACTCAGCCATCGAGTAAAAAAAGCCCATTAAGGTTTCTCGTGTCATCGACCGAATTCGAACCCGAGCCTTTCCGGGGTGGGGAGGAAGATGATGATATCAATGTGCTACCCGCGCAGACGGACCAGAGGGACTCAGTCAAAATCAAATTATTATATTGGGGCCACCCATTATTTTTAATATATATCCATATATGTATTTTGTCTGTAAATTGAGTGTGTTCTCTGGTCGATTTGTCGGCTTGCTGGACAAATTGTCTTGTGTATCCTTGCTTTTGTCCTTAGGGTCCCTGGTCGAACCCCCGTTGCCTGGAGACCAAGGGAAGTTCAGGCAATCCTTGGTGTCCGCCAGAGTCGCCTGAACTTCCAGGACAGAAACCAAGTAAAAGAAAAAAAATTTGAAGTGAGCAAGCGGAGACAGTCAAAAAGGGAGTGGTAAAATAGAAAAGAATAGCTGCTGTAGTGAAGGCGGTAGCTATAAGTTCAGTTCAGCTCGAGTTGTTCCACCAGGCGAAGGATTAGGTGTGGCAGAACCCAAGGTGCAGGAAAGAACGTCACCCAGCAAGATTGCCGGTTGTTGGTCGTCATTTGTCTGCTCGAGTCACGCAGCCTTGGAGTCCTAACCAGCAAGCTGGGTTAGCAGTTTCACCAGGGCAAATGTCCAGATGAGGAGGTTTTTCTGTTGCTAGTAATGAGTCCTATCCAATGTATGCTCGGTTAGCAAATCCTACTCTACAGGACGGTTAGCAGGAGGTCATGTCTGGTGGGTTGTGCCAAGACCGTCAATGCCATGTTCATGAAGTTTGCTGTCAGTTAGAGGGTACCGATCCAATTCTGTTTTGGTGAACTTCCGGAGGACAGAGAGTGTTCTTTAGAGATGAAGGGTAAACTAAATGGTCATAAGGCTAGTTATCAATTGAGGCAGCTTCTTGTGCAAGGTTTGATGTTCTTACAGCAAACATGTTAAAGCTAAGTAATATTCCTACTCTGTGATGTACAGATATTCTCTGTCTCGTGGTAGATCATGTAGTTTGCAAACTAAATATCATCGTAAGTTTTTGTAGTGAGCACACGTATAAACCACATGATCACAGTCTTCTTCCTAGTCACAGGAACAGTACGGGTCCTCCTCAATACCCATGTCATCATGAGTTTGATAGATCTATGCCCGGTAATAAGATATGTAAGGTGGAGACCAGGAGGGAACCAAAAGGAAGCGTTGGGGAAACTGTAGCGACCTGGGGAGTAAATTTCTTTGTGATTGCTCCTTTTGGCTGGTGTCTGTCCATCTCTGCTCCCCAGTTTAAGTGAGTAAAGAGAAGAGGGTTTGCTTTCCTGTACGGATTTCGTTTGCCAGATGAATCGTATGGTTAAGGATGGTGGCCGGAATTCATGTTGACAGGCGATAGTGTTTTCCACGGTGGATAACTTTCAGGTCTAAAGTCAGAACGCCATCTAAAACCAGGAGAGCATCAGTGCTGACTGTACGGTAGGGCCTTGTCATCATGAGTAACATGCAGCGCTGGATGGTTTCAAGTTTCCGAATATACCCAAGAATGGTGATTCTAGTAAACCATGCTCTGGCACCATAAGTGATTATGGGCAGGAACACAGACTTATAGAGAAGAGAGAAGGCGCATCTCTTTAGCTCCCAGTCGCTCCTGCTCACATGCGCTATCATAGCAGTGTAGTTGCTGATTTTTTTATGTGGATATACTAGGTGTGGATAAAAGGACAGTTTATTGTCTAACATAATTCCTGAGTATTTGAATTCCGTGACCAGAGGGACTGTTCATCCTGCTAGCTTGATCTGGAGCTCTGGTGATGTGTAGAGTTCCCTTGAGTAGAATCGATTTGTTTGATTTTTGCAAGAGAGAGCTGCAGCATCGAGAGCTAAAGAGAAAAACTACTTTGTTTGTTTACTTTTTTTTATGGAGAAACAGGGACAGATATATGCACAGGTGCATAAGGCACTCGCAGGGAGTTCCCCGTCAAATTGAATCTCAAGGTAATGGTTCAAAGGGGCTACCTATTTGACTTCATGCCCTGGTATCCCGGACAGTTTAAATCCGTCCGTATGAACAGGCAAAATATTTTTCTGGTCATCTCTCTTATTTATACACGGTATATGATACGAAACAGGACCTGCTTTATTTCTGTTGCAGAGAAAATAATGGAGTCAGCGGTTAAAGAAGAAATAAAGGACTATCTTGAAAGAAAGTGAGTTATATGGTGATAAGAGCATGGATTTGTTAAAAGAAGTTCTTGTCAGACCAACCTCAATAAATGACACGTTTCACTAAAGAGTATCATATTTACTTTAAGAAGAATTACTGATGTCATCACTCAAACAAATCTGACACACATTGGGTAAATGGGGTGAGTGCGGTGTGCCATTCGTGCACGGCCGGTTGACGGCAAAATTATTAGCATAAGCATTAGTAGAGGCATATGATACAAGAAAGCAAGCTTATACAGCATTTGCCAAAAAAAAACACCTTCCCATTTCACCCATCCATTTGCTCCATATGTTTGTCTGGTTCTGCCTTGAATTTATTTAAGCTGTTCCCTTCTATAACGACAGATGGAAGTTTGTTCCAGAAATCAACCACCCGCTGGCTAAAGGCAAATTTCTGCACATCCATTCCACAATTGTCTTTCCTGAATTTGAATTATGTCCCATCAGGCGATTAAACTGAACAAGAGGAAGAACCCATCAGCATTGAGCTTGCTCAAACCATTCAACGCCTTATACACCTCAATCAGATTACCTTGCAGGTGTCTCGCCTCCAGACATTGTAATTTGCAAAACCTAAGCCTTTCTTCGTAAGAGCAGCCCTTTGTTCCATTCACTACTCTTGTTGCCCTTCTCTGTACTTGTTCCAGCAGCTCTAGATCCTTCCTAAAATGAGGCTTCCAGACCTGTATACAGTATACTGTATACATTGTATAGGTACTGTATACTATATACAGTATACTGTATATGTATACTGTAATGTATACTGTATACTATATACAATATACTGTACTGTATACTATATACAGTACTGTATACTATATACAATATACTGTACTGAATACTATATACAATATACTGTACTGTATATGTATACTGTATACATTGCCTTATACAAGGGGATAATCACCTCCTTATCCCTATTAGAAAAATTCCTGTATATCATTCACAAGACACCATGAGCTACTCTTGCAGGCCATCTGCACTTCTAGCCGACCGGGCTAGCCGGGTGGGTAAAGTGCCTGCCTGGCAACCCAAAGGTCGCTGGTTCGAATCCCGCCTCGGGCTTGGATCAAAGTACTGCAAAAACCTTAGGTGCATTATGGCCACAGAAGCCGATGCGCCAACAACTACAAAAAAAAAAAAAAAAAAAAAAAAAAATCTGTACTTCTCAGAAAACTTCATATCTGACTGCACAATTACCCTCAGGTCCTTTTTATTCTCTACCTACCTGAGTGTAGTACCACCCAGTTGATACCTTACTCTCGGTTTAATGATACCAGTACGCAGTATTTTACATAAGTCAATGTTAAACATCAGTTAAGGCCTCTCAGCCCATCTGCTTAACTTTTCTAGATCCTGTTGCAGTATTGTACTGTCATTAACAATCCTGCCAACCTTCCTATCGTCTGAAAACTTAGACATTAGCCTAATATACCTTCGTCAATATCATTAATAAATACAGAAAACAACAATGGACTCAACACTGAACCCTGGGGGACTCCAATAATAACATTAGTCCACGAAGAGCAGTGTCCATATTCCGGCCTTTGAGATGAGTGAAAAGCATAACGCTCCAATGCCTATTTCTTGTTATGAGAAATATTTATATATTAATTCTAATTAATTAATTTAGTATTTCTCTGAATGTATAATAAATGAGTTTGATCTTTTCAGGTGAATAATAAGGAAGACCTTTGAGTAACACGATGACTGATATCAAAGGGAGTCACCTCATCTGCGAGCATTGTGGAAAGATATTTTCAAAGGTTTCGTCTCTTCGTCAGCACAGCAGAATTCATTCTGGCCAGAATATCTTCAGATGTGCAACTTGTGACAAACCGTTTCGTAGAGCATCACTCCTTCTTCAACATGAGGACGGTTACGGAAATAGGAGGCCTTTCACTTGTGAAACTTGTGAGAGGGCATTCAGATATTCACGTCATCTTATTAGACACAAAAGAATCCACACTGAGAAAAAGCCTTTTTCTTGTGTCATTTGTAATAAAAGATTTTCACACAACGATCACCTTATACGCCACTTGAGGATTCACTCTGGTGAGACGCCTTTTAAATGTGATATTTGTAATCGAAAATTCTCACGAAATTCAGTACTTTTTGACCACCTCAGAAGTCACACCAAAGAGAAGCCTTTTACATGCGGATATTGTGGAAAATCATTATCGACCTCATTAACTCTATCAGAACACAGACGGACCCACATTGGGGAATGGCCTTTTTCCTGTGACACCCGTGCAAAGACATTTAAAAGTACATCAGATTTAAAACGCCACAAGAGAGTGCATTCTAAGGAAAAGCCCTATTCTTGCGAATTCTGTCAGAAGACGTTTTCACAACGAGCACATTGTGTGAGCCACACAAGAATCCACACCGGTGAGAAGATTTTTCGTGTGAATTTTGCCCGAAATCTTTTTCACAGTCTAGCAATCTCACAGTGCACATCAGAGTCCAGACCAGAGAAAAACTCTTTACATGTGCAACGTGTGGCAAAGCATTTTCTGACATATCCAACTTGTCCCACCATAGAAAACGCCATTCTGAATAAAAGTCTCTTCAAAATACTTTTGTTTTCAGTGTTCACGGAAATCTTATTTGCGTGCGAAACTTAATGATCCATTTCTCACAAAAATTCCTTTATGTTCTTCAACGTCTTTACTTGTTATTTCTCAAATACACTTTTTATATTTGTTAATGACATTTTAGTTTTTTTTCAGTTTCCTTCTTGTTTAGGTATTTTATTAATTTTCTAAAGTTTAATTTGTTTCTTTCTAATTTATGGATATTCTGTAATATATGATTTCTATAATAGTTCTGTAATGAATGGTTTCTTTATGATGTGAGTGCTCTTCATTTGGACAGTTCTGCATTCTGCATTAAACAACATAAATTACTAAAATTATTGGAAACTACAGTGGTAACAGGATTGAGAACCAAGAGATCGACATTGAAGGTACTCCTTTCTTAAAAGAGGGAGAGTGCAGTCACAGAGATATCCCACTCCAACTTAGTTTCGTCAGCGATCATATCAGACACTAAAAGGGTTTGCAGTTTTCTTAAGGTTTCTCGCCTGAGGGTAGAAAAGACTGGTTTCAGGCGTTGTACAGATGAATGGGCTAGTCAGAAACCTGTGGAGTGGCAGGAGTGGATGCCGCGGCCAGATGGAGTCTTCTTTTATGTATTTTTCTAATTCATTTATTTTTTATTAATTCAAAATGAGAGAATTGCCTTTGAATACACATGCAGAAATAAACTCTTTTGTGTACAAGATCGAGATAAACTCATCTTTTATATTTTAATTCTCGATAAGAGGACGTGCAGTTTATTCAAAGAAACAATTTTATGTTTGCGTGGTAATTTTATGAAATGTGGCATATATAAATTCACGATTAGTTTATTGATTTTGCATTCTGTTATCTGATTAAAATAAATCTGGTGGACTTTCTTGTTTTCCTATTTTCTTGAAGTGAGTTCAAAAAGCTAATTTATTTCTTGCTGAGAATTGGCTATTTTCTTTAGTTTTTGACTTTTGGCATATAATTTGTCTGTCCGTTAGGTGGCGTGAAGGTCAGTTACTGAATTGTTTGTTATGGAAATGCCTGTGTTCTAACGGATTTTGAAATTTCTGTTTGCTGTTAGTTTGTTATCATAAATCAATTTCTGAGTTTTAACATATATTTGACAAAACACTTTTACGAATATCCCGGGTACGTAAATCAGGTAAGAATTGTATTTCTTGAAGGGAAAACGCGCAGTTAGAAAGCGTTAAGCCTATAACGGTTAAAGTACAAACAAAATGAATTTATGAGCAATGCTTAGAAAGTAAGTTCAATGCAGACAACAGTGGTATTATTTAATTAAATGCAATTCATTTACGTTGTAGAAATAAGCAAGATAAAAGTAATTATTTTTCTGATTAATAAATTCAAGTGTTCTCTAAAGTATTAATTTTTGTTGTTGCATAAATACCTTTTCAGTTTATACTTCGAGACGACCACATAAGATACAGAAAATACAACAAAGAGCACCGTATTTAGCAGTCTGATATTTTGAGTACAAGGGTGATTAAAAGTAATTCGAATTCAGACGCAGGTAGTGAAACCCGCTTGAGGGAAAAAAAAAAATATATATATCCCATTCTGTAAGTGTGTTTATGTGTTAAGCGTCAGATCAAGTAAGGCTATGAACTGTTAGTGCATTGTGTCTTCATGCATCCCTAGGTCGGTTTTACTGTTTTGTTTCAGAAAATTACCAGATTCCGAAAAGGGAAAAAAAATGAGGAAAACGTCTACTCACGCCTGACATCGACTAAATAATCTGTATTGAGAAAAGCCAATTAAATTTCGCCCACTAACTGATGGGATTGGAACTCACCCAATGTGGCAGAACAGTTTGTAAGAGCGACGAGGGCGCTATCATTGGTGTATCTACAAAGTAAAGAGAAGGATACAGAGAAGAAGTACATAGAGGAGTAACCTTTACTGTCACATTTCGACTGTTGCAAACAAACATTGAATATTTTACATCCACATATGACCGTTTTATGGATGGAGACATTAAAGATATCATCATCATCATCAGCCATTTTCAATCCACTGCAGGATGAAGCCTCTTCAGCAACATTCCAGTTCCTTCTGTTTTGTGCAATGGCCAGCTATTTACTACCCACAAACTCATGAATTTCATCTATCCATCTCCGTTGTTCCAGGTTTTCCAAGTTTTCTCTTAGCTCCACTTGGGTTACATTCTGTTATTTTCTTAGTCCTTCTGTCATAATGTCTTCAGTTACGTGTCCTGCCCAACACTATTTTAGTTCTTTAGTTTTGATAAGGATGTCCTTTTCTTGAATTTGCTGCCTAATCCATGTGTTTCTCTTCTTATTCAACAGTCTGATTCCCAATATAATTCGTTCCATTCTTCGCTGTGTAGTTCTCAGCTTCTCTACCATTCTTTTGGTGAGTGCCCAAGTTTCACTTCCATAAGTCATGGTGGGGAGTATACATTGGTTCATTATTTTACGTTTCAGAAAAATTGGGATATTGCTCCTCAGTATGTGACTATATTTCCTGAATGCTATCCATCCAAAATTTATTCTTCTCTTCACTTCAGGCCATTTATCATTATTACAGCTAATGACTTGTCCCAGATAAGTATATGAGTCCACCTTTTCAATTACTGCTCCTTCAATCATTAAAGATATACGTAATTATAACTTGCAGTTTGATGATTCTATGTCATCTGCTAGGACAGTGGAAGAGAAGCGAAAACACACCTGGGATTGAAAGAATCTATCCAATTATGTTCATATCAGCTGAAAAACAGGTAATAGACCTTCAGTCCTGGGGGTACCCTTGAATTCCGTTTCGACCCCCCCCCACAGATTCTGGAGATGTATAAATATCGCTCCTTTTCATAAATTATATGAAAGGACGAAGCCAGAGGGAACTAAATTTGTGATCCAGAGAAGATAATGGAGTTGGTGGTTAAAGAATAAATAAAGGTCCACCTTAAAAGGAACGCAGGTATATTGCAACATCTAAAGTAATTTATACATTTCAGAAATGAGTGTCGTATTCGCCTTGAAAGGAATTTCTGATATCACACGAATTGCGTAAATGAGTTCCCACTTCCATCTCTGCAGCTATGTATTGTGCCATTCGTGGGCAGCATCGGGTGGCGAATTTTTTTGTTTTTTCGTGTTTATGAATGCTTAATGCCAAAGCAGTGAATGAATAGCCAATCGTATTATTTGATATGCCCTTAGGTCAGTGAAAAGTATGACATTCCACTGCTCCTTTTTTCTTACCTAGTATGATGGATGTTCGGAAAGTAAAACTAATCATTAATGAATTTTGTATTTTCTATAATATATTATAGAGTCGTTTGATTTTTTCTGGTGAATAATTAGGAACGCCTTTGAGTACCAGGATGACTGATAACAGTCATTTCATGTTAGCTAGCATTGTGGGAAGATATTTTCAAACCTTTCGTTTCCTGGAATAATAAAATCCCTGGAATAATCATTACTAGCTTTAGTAGTAGTGTTAGGCCAATGCAATAAACATGGCTCCAGTTTCAGAGAGTCCAGCACTGAACATTGTGCTGTTTTGGCTGCACGTGGAGGATCAACATCATAATAGGTAGGTGGTCATAATGTTTTGGCTCATCGGTGTATACTATGGATGAAAGGACAGTTTACTGTCTAACATAATTCCAAGTATTTGAGTTCCAGAGGGATTGTTCGTCCTGTTTACTTGATCTGTGGAGATCTGATGGTCTATACGGTTACTGTAAGTAGAATCGATTTGGTTTTTGCAGGGGAGAGCTGCAACACTGAGAGCTAAAGAGAAAATCTAGTATGTTTTTTTATGGAGAAACACGGACGGATTTGTGCACAGGTGCATAAGGCGCTAGCAGGAAGGTCCGCGTCAAATGTAAGCCTAAAGAAATGGTTCGAAGGGCCCACCTATTTGACTTTATGCCCGGTATCCTGGACAGCCTAAATCCGTCCTGTAGATAGGAAGCGACTCGTTTCACTAAAGCGTATCATATTCACTTTAAGAAGAATTATTGATATCATAACTCAAACCAATCTAACACGCATTGGGTAAATCATGAGACATTCGTGTACGGCTTCGGTGACGGCCAAAGTTTTCGTTTTTTTCCTGTTGGTTGTTTGGGTTTTATTCGCCAAAACCTGGTCATAAAAAGTGAAACTTTCAGTGGCCTAATAGATTAGATCAAGTTTTTTTTTCTTCTTCTGTATATAGGAATATGTAACCAAAGCAGTGAATGAATAGCCTCATATTATTTAAATAAAATGAAATAAAATAAAATATGAATTAAATAGTATTATTTAATTTTCTCTTAGATGAGTGAAAAGAATGAGATTCCACTGCCTTTTTCTTGTTACCATGTATGAGAAATATTCATATATTAATTCTAATTAATGTAGTATTTATTCTGAATGTATTATAAATAAGGTTTGATCTTTTCAGGTGAATAATAAGGAATACCTTTGTGTACCAGGATGACTGATAACGAAGCGAGTCATTTCATCTCTGAGCATTGCGAGAAGATAGTTGCAAAGCGTTCGTCTCTTCGTCAGCACAGGAAAATTCATTCTTGCCAGAATATCTTCAGATGTGCAACTTGCGACAGAACATTTCTTACATCAACACGCCTTCGTCAACATGAGGAAATTCACAGCAATAAGAGGCCTTTCACTTGTGAAACTTGTGGAAAGACATTCAGACAATCAAGCCATCTTATTGTGCACAAACGAATTCACAGAGGGGAAAAGCCTTTTTCTTGTGACATTTGTGATAAAAGATTTTCTCTAAATCAACACCTTGTAGTGCACATGAGGATTCACTCTGGTGAGAAGCCTTTTCAATGTGATATTTGTGATCGAAAATTCTCACATAATTCATCCCTTTTAGTACATCTCAGAAGACACACCAAAGAAAAGCCTTTCACATGCGAATATTGTGGAATGTCGTTATCGACCTCATCAAATCTGTTGGTACACATACGGATCCACACTGGGGAAAGGCCCTTTTCTTGTAACAAATGCACAAAGACATTTAATAATGCATCAAATTTAAAACAACACAAGAAAGTGCATTCTAAGGAAAGGCCCTATTCTTGTGAATTCTGTCAAAAGGCGTTTTCAGAACGAGGACATTGTGTGGTTCACACGAGAATCCACACACGTGAGAAACCTTTTTCGTGTGAGTTTTGCCGGAAAACTTTTTCACATTCTTCCAGTCTAACTATGCACATAAGAAGAATCCACACCAGAGAAAAACCCTTTACATGTGCAACGTGTGGCAAAGCATTCTTTGAAACATTCCAGTTATCCAAGCATAGAAAACTCCATTCTGAATAAATGTCCCTTCAAAAAGCTTTTGTTTTCAGTATTCACATGAGTCTTCGTTGAATATCAAATTTAATGATCCATTTATCACCAAAATTGCTTTATTTGAGGCAATAAGCTTTTCGTTATTACAAATAACATTCTTGTTCTTCAACGTGTTTACTTGACATTTCCCAATTTAAAGACCCTTCCCTTTTTATATTTCTTAATGACATTTAGTTTTGTTCAGTTTCCATCCTATCTAGGTTTTATTACTTTTCTAAGGTTTAATTTGTTTCTTTATAATTTACTGATATTCTGTAATATTTTGATTTCTATAATATTTCTGTTATGTTTCTTATTCTGTAATAAATGATTTCTCTATGATGTGAATAGTGTACATAGTGTTTGGGGAAGGGGGACGCCACCGGTGGTTTTCCACAACTGCGCCTTAAGCACTCTTGTGAAGTATACATTACTATGTAAAAGACAGACAAAAATATTGTGTGTTGTATGAGAAGTATTACGTTGGGTTCTGTTGTTGTGCTCTGGCTTTTGGGCGCAGGACCACTACATTTCCCGTACACACCGCTAGGAGGTAACCAGGCTGCTCATTATTATCTTGCAGGTCCTGCCACCTAATTGCCTGAGATTTCAGTAACAGGACTTATTTATATATATATATATATATATAAAACCAGATAGAGATTGAGGAATATGAAAGCCAAATGAAAGTTCTAATCCACCACAAGCACAAGATAAATCTTCTATGATGCCCAGTGACCTTAGCTTGGCTTTAAGGGATCAATGGCCAGTAAGTAGGTAAGTTATGCATAAACCCGGTGAGAACCATGGTGGAGGTCTGGGGAAGATCATGTATACACAGCAAGGATTTCCAGGCGATTTCAACCTTTGTAGAGTTAGACCACCTCCTCTGCCACTCCTGCTGCAGGTGGTTAAGTGGGGGTTACTTCTCTTCCTTACATCCATCACGCGGGTTGGTTGTGTAGTTGAGGATGGTATGTGAAACTCCTTTTGGAAGCTGGTATAAAGTGTAAAGTTTACACTTTATACCAGCTTTAGGAATCCCCTTCTGACCACCTCCAAATCAAGGGATAGAGCACCTTCTAGAATCTGGAGAGCGTGGGTGCTGACCGCGGGTAATAACAAGCAGAATGGACCGCTGAATGGTATCTAGTATTTTCCTGTTGGAGGCCATAGCAGCTTTGGTGAACCAGATTCCTGAGGTAGACATGACGATAGGTATAAAACCAACCTTATAGAATAATGAGAAGGTTCTTTGCTAAGGCTCCAGTCCTGTCAGGAGACCCTGGCAACATTAGCAGCATACTTCCGGATTTTGGTTCGGAGGTATTTCAGATGTGGCTGGAATGAGAGGTTGGTATCAAGCATTACTCCAAGGTACTTCATTTGTGTTGACAATTTAATGGTTTTTCTATCTATTTTTGTTTGGGGTGGTCTTCCGGTATTTAGTTTGCCTTTCAAGAGTATAGAGTATTCTCTTTTTCCCAGCTTTTGAGAATGCAAAGTCATGATTAGAAAGGGTCGCAAGCCCAGCCCTGGATTCCGCGGCCACAGTGATGATAAGGTCATTAGCATATGCTTGAGATTTAACCTCAACCAGATTAATGTTGAGGAAGTCATCCAAAACAATATTCTATAATAAAGGTCCCAGAACCGAACCCTGCTAGCAGCCGCGGAAGACGTTTTTTTTTTGTTTTTTTTTTAAAGTAAACTCCAAACATGAGAGGTATTAAAACCTATAGAACTTAGTACCGTGCTTGGGTTGGAGGTTGAGAAGACGAAAGAAGATATTTGTTGACATTGGACTTCAACTTCCAATATAAGACAAGACTGAGTTTTAGAAGGGTTGAAATCAACTAAGTTGTCTTTGCCCCACTGGAGAATTACCTGAAGATCGGCATTTAAGGAATTGGTAGCAGATTTTCGAGAAGTTGAAGCTGATTGAGCAGGACAAGGTTTATCAAAATGGAATGCAATGTGCTATCATCGGCAAAACTATGGATGGGATTTTCAGTCAATGGAAGAAGGTCATTTATATACAAGAGGAAATGAGTGGGGGAAAGAACTGCACTTTGGGGGACACCGGCATTAGTGGAGAAGTTAGAAGACAGAGAGACATCTACCATCACTCTCAGTGAGCGATCAGAGAGAAAACTGGATAACCAATTACTAAAAACAGTTAGAAAACCATAAGATGGAAGCTTGTTTAGAAGACTTTTAGGCCAAACACGATCGAAAGCCTTTGAGATGTCAAGAGCAACTACTTGTGTTTCACCGAACCTTTCCATTGAATTAGTCCATAAATGGGTAACATAAGCCAGAATACCACCAATGGATCAACACTGACGGAATCCATACTGGCGATCGTTGATCAGACGGTAGGTTTCTAGGTAGTTTAAGAGTTGGCGGTTAATTGATTTCTCCATTACTTCAGAAAGAGTAGAAGTAATTGCAATGGGACGATAATTGGGTGGGAGGTATTTGTCACCCTTTTTAGGAACTGGCTGGATATGAGCAAATTTCCAAGCAGAAGGAAAAACACCTTTGGAATAAGAAAGTGAAAAAAGGCGGCAAAGAATAGGAGTAAGTTCAGGAGCACAGGTTTTGAGAATAAGTGGAGAAATACCATAGGGACTTGGAGCTTTCTTAGCATCAAGATTCGTCAAAATCCTTCTGACATCCTTTTGACGGAAGACCACAGGAGGCATTGAATGCAGCGTGTTGGGAATGGTGGGAGGTGTTTTGCCAAGATCATTAATACATGAGTTGGAAGGAAAATGGGATGCTAGCAGGTAAGCTTTATCCTTGGCTGAAGTGACAACAGAACCATCTGGTTTGGACAGAGGTGGGAGCAGAGAGGGGCAAAAGTTGCGGCCAATAGCTTTGGCAAGAGACCAGAATGCTCGGCTAGCATTAGGGCAAGAAGCAAGTTTTCTACTCTTAGCCTGTTCAAACTCTAGGTTGGACTGATTAATAACGGCTTTACAATTGTTGCGAGCTTTGGTGTAGACAGAAAAAAAAGAAACTGAAGAATTAGAAACAAGCCAATTACGATATGCAACATTCTTCTCTTGAACAGCCTTAGCACATTTATTGGAAAACCAAAGTTTAGATAGAGGACAAGATTTTAAAGTGGAGTGTGGGATAAGATTCCATTCGTGCAAGAATAATTGCACTGACACGGTCTGAGCAAACGTTGACATCAGAAGTTTTGAAACATCCGACCAAGGAAAAGAAGAAAAGAAATATCGCAGGTCATCCCATTTTGCATTCTTGTAATGCCAAACAACACGAGGTTGGGAATAGCCATGAGATAAAGGTTACATTGGAGAAGAGACAATCACCAAGTTGTGATCTGAAGTGCCTAAAGGACCTCTCACTTCGACCGTGTACTTAGAAGGGTTGTTTGTGAGAAAAAAAAATCAAGCGTATTGGCTGTATGATTGGGATTGTCCGGTATTGTTGTAGGTAAATGAACAATCTGTGCAAGGTCATTAGTAATTGCAAAAGCCTCAGCATCTCGACCAGCTGGGTAGGTGTGACTAGAAAATGGAAGCCAGCTGGAGTTGTGAACATTAAAATCACCGAGAAAAATTACCTCACTGTTAGGAAAGTTGGATTGGAGAAAGTCAAGTTACAAAGAGAGGAAGTCAAAGAGCTCCAAGTGATTAGTGGAGTTGGGAGAACGGTAGAGACAACAGATGAATTTTACACAATGAGGTAGAGAGATTTTAAGCCAGAGAAGATCAAAGAGAGTAGATTCCAAACTGCCAAGTCTCTGACAGGGAATATCAGAACGGACATATGCACAAATACCACCTTTGAGGCAAAAGGAGTCATACAGCGAATAATTTCGGCATCTGAGATGAGCAGTAGTTGAATCAACCGATAACTGAGATTCTCTCAGAAAAAGTACATGGGGTTTGGCAGACTGCAAGTGGAAATGGACATCGAGAATTGAGACCACGTATATTTGTGAAAAGAATTAGGAAGTGTTTGGGAGGTTTAGACCTTTTCGCAGATAAGCTTGCTCTATTAGTTTGACAATTCATGGTGTATTCAATAGTAAGGAAAAGTGGGTAGGACATGCTGTATGAAGTAATGAAATTTTTGGATATAGCGTACACGAGATCCTTGACATAACGTGGCCTCGACAATGCTCCCCGCATACACACTACTCGGACTCCCTCCAGTCACAATCTGGCAGAGTACAGGTAGCAAGATTATACACTAGCTGATCTGGAAGCCTCATAGAGAGTTGCCTATACCTATACCTATATACCTATTGGCAACTCTGACGGTCTGACGGTTTGAGGGTCTGACGGCTCCGGGGATTTCTCCCATCTCCGCGTATGTTCTATGTATCGAGTGACAGTACCCTGTCTATGCCAGAGGTTTAAAAATAATGTATGGGTCATGTGCTATGTAGTTTGTTGTGCCCATTGTTCATCCGGCCTGTTGGCCGCCGGGCCCCCAGTGGGACCCGGCGTTACCATACCTAGCGACGGGGACGCCGGCCGGGTGTACCAAGAGACTAATTATACTCTGGCAGGTCCTGCCACTTACGTTCCTGGGATTTCGGTGACTAGGACCTAAAATAAAGGTTGGAGTTATCGCTGTTGATTTAAGTAAAATTGCATTTAGAAAGCGTTGCGTGGGGTTTTACGCTGAAAGAACTATTTCTAGAGAGCCTAAAAGGTCGGGCAAAATTTGATGTGATTTAAATTTGGACATGTGGGGCAGTCGCTGTACAAGAGAAAGTAATGGAGGGAGGGTGTAGACGGGGGGGATGAAATAGGAAGAAGAGGGGGTCGGATAGGAAGGTGACCCCCCATTTTCAGTGGGGCATGCCCATGCCCCACCAGAGTGAAAATATGGGGAGGCGAGGAGAGGAGAAGGGCAAATACCCCCCCCCCCCGTCCCTGAAAAAAAAAAAAAAACGTACAAGGGAGTGCAGTTTTCGGTCGACAGTAGGCCATTCAAATCATCCTAAAGTCTTGTCTTTCTGTGGTATGGTGAGTTTTTTTTTTTTTTTTTTACTTGTTTGACCTCCTGTATTCTTTCTAGTCGGGTTGCCTTTGGTGTATTTCTATCATAGTTTTCCTTCTAGAAATAGATCCTGGGCATATTGACGGAGTGCCTTGTAGTCCTCTTGAGTGTCTAGAAGTCTGGGTTCTTGGTTGTCTGGGATATATTGGATTGCCGTTATTAGGCGTAGTCGTAGGTCGTCATACAAATCGCACTCAAACATTAAGTGTCTCCAGGACTCCGGGTTGCCACAGGGACAGTCAGCGTTATTTATGATGCCAGGTTGGTGAAGTTTAGCTTTAAACGGGCTGTGTCCTGTAAGGCGGAAGGTGGTATTTCGGCCAGGGTGAAATCACACTGGCGCCTTAGGGTACAGCTTGGTGACAGTGGGGAGGAATCTTCTGGTCACTGCACCTTTTTCAGTGTTTGCCCATCTCCTCTGCCAAATCTGGATAAGGTGGTCGGTGATTCTTCTCTTCTCATAGTTGCGGTCATTAGTTATGTCAGTGGTGAGGTCATACATTATAGCCGATATGTTTCTGGCAAGATGGTAGAGCAGAACACAGCAGGTAGCTTCGAGATCCAGGGGCAGAAATCCTACCAGGACTTGGAGGGCAGCCATGCTAGTCGTTCTAGTTGCTCTCGACATGGTAAGGAGGATGGTCCTCTGAAGGGTTTCGAGGATCCGTTTATTCACTTCTAGTGCCGCCTTCGCGTACCAGACAGGGGAGCCATATGTGATGGCAGGGATGAAGAGAGCTTTGTAGTACAGAGACAGGGTAGTACGTCTGAGTCCCCAGTCCCTGCGAGTGACTCTAGCGACGAGGGCTGCGTATCTTATCTTTTGTTTAATATATTCTAGGTGTGGCTTGAAATTTAATTTTCTGTCCAGAATTATTCCTAGGTATTTAATCTGTTCGCACAGCTTAGCTGTTTTGTTCTCAATCTTAATTTGTGGTGGTCTCATTAAGTCTAGCGTACCTTTTAGCAGCACCGATTTTGTCTTGTCAGGTGCTAGTTTGAGCAAGTGTAGCTTCGTCCAATCTAGCAGCTTTTGCAGGGCATCATTTGCTTGCATTTCTAAGGAGGATCTGCTGTCAGCCTCGATGGTCAAGACCAAGTCGTCTGCATAGGCCTGGGCCTCCACACCACCCAGATCCATGGCGAGGAATTCGTCTAAGACAAAGTTCCACAGGAGCGGCCCCACGACAGAACCCTGGGGGTAGACCCTGCGGACTGGGCGACTGAGGCATTTATATGGTGTGGTAACTTGCACTGCTCTATCAGCCAGGTAATCCTTCATGCAATAATAAAGATTCAATGGAAGGTTGGCAGCTCTGAGTCTCGCCAAGACTCTCGGCCACCAGAGGGTGTCGAACGCCCCAGCGAAATCCACTGCGATGACGAGGAAGTATTTCTTTTTACAATGGGCGACTCTAGAGAGGAGGTTCTGTATTGATTCGATAGTGGATTTGCCAGGAGTAAATCCGTATTGCTTTGTCATGTTAGGATTTACTTCATTATAATGCCTTGTGATTCTTGTATGTAGCAGCCTTTCGAATATTTTACTGAGGGTTGGTAGAAGGGCTATGGATCTGTAGGAACTAGGTGTCTCTGGTGGCTTTGTTGGGTTTTTTAGGATTAGTTTTAAATTTGCCTTTTTCCACTGTAATGGAAACTTACCTGCTTCCAGGCAGCAATTGAATAGTTTCAGCAGTAATTCCGGTATATGTTCCGTTGCTTCTTTTGCCATCTCCGGTTCAATTAGGTCCAGTCCAGGGCATTTCTTATTTTTCGCGCGGCTTGCTGCATCCTGAATTTCTTCTAAGGTGAGGGGGGGTTCTATTTGGTCATTATTATAGCAATTGTTTGCTTGGCAGATAGCCTGCTGCTCATCTGTTAGTGTTGTTGGCAGCTCCTGAAGGATGTTGTCCAGCATGTTCCCAATCGACTCCTCCCAGGTTATGGTTAAATTTCCTTGTGCTGTTTTGGTGGCTGTCACGACTTCCCCCCTGGGGAGTTTGTGAGTGGTAATTTTGTATACCACCCCCCAGGGGTTGCTGTTTCCTGACCCTTGTACCAACCTCTCCCATGATTCTCTTTTCTTTTTCTTTATCTGTTCAGTATAACAATTTCTAGCGATTCTATATTGGTTCCTGAGTTCAGTGACTTCTTGATGCGGCCAATTCCTCCTAGCCCTCTGAAATTGTTTCCTTCTGTGTTGTACTAATTTCCTCATTCGTGTGGCCCCTGCAATGGGGATTCTTCTCTTCATGGCTTTCTCTGCTGCTTCTGTTATTATTTTTGTTAAATCCTTCTGGAGTCGTTCCGGGTTTTCACTCCCGCATTCCTGCTCCCTCAGTGTGTGCAGGTATTGCTGGCCTGCTGTGAGTTGAGTCTTTCGGAAGGTGTCCCAGTTTGCCTTGCTGAGGGCGAATCTATTTAGCATGTGCCTGTCGGCAACTGTTCTTGTCAGGTTCCTTTTTAATGTGAAGGTTATTGTACTTTTTTGTACGATGGTCCGAGGTCGTGCAGGCGTTTCTAACCGTCCAATTTGTGATGTGGGTGTCTATGTTTCTTGTGGCTAATGTTATGTCAATCTCTGCTTACCATAAGGTGTTGCAGAAGGTCGGGAGGCAAAAGGGTTGGTTTTTAACAACAAATATGGAGTTGGCCAGGTGCTCCTCGAGCCTTTGCCCATTCGTTGAGCCTCTTCTTTCAGGCGTGGTACTGTGCCAGAGGGGAGACCTGCAGTTGACGTCTGCTACCACTAGTATCTTGTGTCCGCTTAGTGCATTTTGAAGATTGTCCAGGTATGTTATCGCATAGTCGATTTCTGCCCCTGGCCTGCAGTATAGAGCAACCACATAAAGACTTCCCAGGGAGGAGACAAGGTGGGCACATGCTGCCCATGGTGTGCAGAATTGTGGGATTTTTGTGACCGTGATATGGGGGTTCCTGATTATCACAGTTGCCCATGGGGTTTCATCTGTGTATTGCACAATTTTGTATTTAATAGGATATCCCCGTACTTGCTTTTTGGTGCGTGTACGGTTCCAATATTATGAGGATGTCAGCGTTTTCATCGTCAGCTTTTAGTCGGACTTACTCCGCCACCGCTCTGGCATGCTGTGCATTGCGCTGGTGGAATGTGAGAACGCTGCAGTTGAATTGTTTATTGTGTGTGGCCATAATCTATTCTCTGTTGGTATAAGGTATAAGGTATAAGGTATGTTAGTGTCTAACGGCTCCTGGGATTTCTCCCATCTCCGCGGGTGTACATTGTATCGGGGCCAGAGATTTGAAGTGTGTGGGGGTCATGTGCTGTATATTGTGTTGTGCCCTTTGTTCCTCCGGTCTATTAGCCGCCGAGCCCCTAGTGGGACCCGACGTTACCACACCAAGCCACGGGGAGGCTGACCGGGTGTACCACTGTAGCTAGAGTACTCTGGCGGGTCCTGCCACCTACTTTCCTGGGATTTCAGTGGCAAGGACCAGATTTGAGAATGAGATGATCGCTGTTTCTTGAGCAGAGGTTGTAATTTTAACAGAGCGTAGGGTTGTTCGCTGATAACTTGTTCTAGGGCCAAAAAGGTCGGGCAGTAATTTTGATGTTTTAGATTTAGACCTGTGGGGTATGTGTGTGCATGTCTGCATACATATATAAAAATATATATATGTATACACACACGCACACACAAAAATATAAATATATATATATATAAACTAAATTTAAAAAAAAAAAAAAAAACGTTGTGCAAGAGAAAAGTAAGGGAGGAAGGCAGAAGAACAGAAGAAAGGGGCCAATAGGGAAGACGGCCCCTGATGACAGTGTGGCATGCCCAGTGCCTCACCAGAGAGAAGAGTGGGGTGGCGGGTGAACGAAAACTACCTCCCCACAAAAAAAAAAAAAAAAATCATTCTGTAAGAGAAAAATAGGAGGGGGGGGGGAGTAAAAGAACGGATGGCAGGAAACAGAAGAAAGAAGCCGAAAAAAAAAAAAATGAGAGAGAGATATACCCCGCAAGTTCAGGGTAGGTACAGCTAGCACAGCCAGTCAGTTGGAGCCGACAACTTGCTGGAAATCCAGCAGTGTGAGTGCTGCTATGGTGGATGGATCATGTTCAGTAAGGTCTAGTTCAGGTGTCGTCATTGGGACTCCATTTGGTGAGTCTGTGTCGCATCCAGACTGAAGGCTGATCCAGTAGTCCACGATAACGAACAGTGGGGGTGGTCAAAACCGGGAGTCCAAGATTGATGGTCAAGTCCAGGGATCGATGCTAGGCCTGTTCTTGATGAGATGTGTCACGTCTGGTCGAGAGAAGTTTGTCCAGGAATCAATGATGAGGAATTTGTCAAGGTATGTGTGGACCCTGTCTTTGATTGCACTGCTGGTCAAGTCTTGTACAAGTTGGTCCAAGGTGTTAGCATCCATGGCTCAATGATGCGTAGCAACAATTGGCAGTCATGGTTGTTATGACCTATTGATTCGGATACTAAGGTGGTGGTAGCGCTTTCTGCCTGGTAAATAAGTTCATTGCAAATTGGGTCAGAGCTCGGTAAGTTTCTTCATTCTGTAGGGTGAGGTGTTCTTGATTTTGGTAGTTGAAGCGTAGTTTCGTTATTAGGATCCTCCTGAAGTCCTCGTAGATTTCACAGCTGTGGGCAAGGTGCTCCCACGTCTGATCCTCTCCACAGTGGCAGCGGGGTGAATCTGAAATTCTGAAGTCATATAGTTTTTTCTGAAAGGAGCCATGTCCAGTGAGGAGGTAGGTAGCATAGAGTCCTGGTGAAAACCAGACAGGTGTGAGGGGGGTAGGAGGCCCTGACATCAGGGAGGAATCTTTTGGTGACAGCGCCTTTAGTTGATGTCTGCCATCTTTCTTGCCAGGTGTCTGTTTAGATGTTCTCTTCTTTTCAACGTTTCTATTATTTGCTGGGTCAGTGGTGAAACCTGCACAAGTAACTGCTCTTCCTTTGGCTATTTGGTAGAGCAAACCACGACGAATAATCTCCAGGTCCAGTGGAAGAGATCCAGTGAGGACCTGGAGGGCATGTGTGCTGACAGTGCGACAGGCACGCGAGGACAGAAGGAGAAGAGAGCGCTGGATAGTTCCTAGGCGCGATCTGTTTACTACTGTATTGGCCTTCTTGTACCAGACTCCAGAAGCATAGGTGATAACCGGGATGAAAATTGCCTTATACTGCTCTGTTGGTAGGAACTCTTGATTTTTTGGTATGTCGGACACCCAGTATCGCGGATGGAGTGTGAGTGCTCCAGTTTCAGACTCTTACAGTTTGCGCAGGTTGGTGCGTCGGTTTTGTTGGGGCAGGTATTGTACTCATGCCCTTTGCCAGACCAGTGGTCGCAGCTCGGCTCTCTCTTTGTGCAAGTATGGGTGGTGTGGCCATATCTGCAGCAGCGAAAGCACTTAGGAATGGATATATGTTCCCTGTATCTCAGGCTGCTCCACTCTATATAAATTCTGTTTTGGGTGCTTAAGATTTGCCAAGCAGATGGCGCCAGTTCCACCGTCCAATTTACCAATAGTTTCGGTCCGGTGTACTAACTAGCGGCCGGCCTGCGAACACCGTTTTAGAGCTGTACCCTCGAAATGTAAGGAATATTGGATCTCGCCACGATGTTCATCATAACCTCAAAAGTCATCAATCAATCTGCATGATGGAAGAGATAGGGAAGGGTTGACCGGAACTTAGCTCTAGAGACTAAACATGGGTTCCACCACTTCAAGCCTCCAATAAGCAAAGTGGTGGTACTGCACCGGTTCTACCACCTAGTACTGCCTGGTATCATAGAGGGGGCAGCGTTCCTCCATGTGGTGTGGGCGCCACACCTCGACCCCTGCTTACGTTGATTCACACCTGGGTGGTCACCCACCTTGGGCTTGTACATGGAGGTTATACCCAGGATTACTAACAGTCCCACCATCGTGAAAGTG
The DNA here is from genome assembly GCF_048544385.1 of Mastigoproctus giganteus. Taxonomy (NCBI): domain Eukaryota; kingdom Metazoa; phylum Arthropoda; class Arachnida; order Uropygi; family Thelyphonidae; genus Mastigoproctus; species Mastigoproctus giganteus. The sequence goes on from NC_143575.1 coordinate 25,257,965, forward strand.
CAGGCAGAGGATTTGGCTGTCACAGACCGTCCGAACTTCGCCGAAATTGGGTCCACTTGACTTGAGTGTCACCCGAATATCAGTTCCATCAGCGTTTTAGACTCCCAGGTAGCAAGTACAGCTTATCTGGCATATCTGAGAGAATGTCTGTGACAACCTCAAGGACGGTTTCTGGAGACTTTCTGATATGGAGCATTAACTACGACGATTCTGTTGGAGAGATATGATTTCATGGGCACAAAGATTTTTAGATATGGAAGCTCTGTCAAGGATGCTCGTCTACCAAAGTGAGTCGAACGCCCCAGCGAAGTCGATAGCAATAATCTAGAAGTACATCTTGTTTAATGGATACTGCATGTCTCCCATTGTCACGAGGTAATTTTACTGTTGGAGGAATAAACATTTTGCAAATAAATGTTCAGAGGTGTCATGCTGTGGTTGATGAAATTAGGGTTGCGGCGCAGGAGATGAAATATGACATAGTTTGTTTACAGGAACCATTCTGTTCATCGCAGGTGGGAGGATCTGCTTTCAAGGTTATGGGCCATCCTGTCTCAGCCCGAGTTGTTGCATCTAGTGAAGCTTCTCCTAAGTCTGAGAGTCTGTTTAAACAATGACTTAGTGATAACATCTATCACTGGAGAATGCTGCCCTAATGTTACTTGTGTATTGGTATGAGCGAGTTTTTCGTTTTATATGGTATCATTATATTGTTCTTCTGAAAACATCCAGATTACTTTGCATCATTTGCATAGAATATGTGACAAATTTATGACGAAGAATTCAGCTGATTTCAACGCTAAATCAGGCTTTTGGCATAGTTGATTTACTGATGTGCGAGGGGTATTATTGGAGGACTTAACACTATCTTATGGTATCTCTGTTCAGAATTTGCCTGATAAACCGTGGACTTTTTCAACGGTAAATGGTCATTCCACCATTGATGTTACTCTTACCTCTGTTAGAATGTCTACCTGCTTGTGTGGTTGGAATGCGAATCCAGAGTTGATAAATAGCGATCAGAATGCTATTGTTTATTCTATCAATCCTGGATCACTCCAGGAAGAGAATGAGGTGCAGGATTTGAGGAGATTCTGTATGGATAATGTGAAGTGGAATAAGTTTAGGGACCTTTTAAGTGTGGTATATAATAACGAAGCAGTCATCCAACTGAGTACTCTGTCTGCCCTAGAGTATGGCAATCATGTGCAGTACCACTTATTTCAGGCCATGGCGTGTTCTGCAAGAAGGAAGCAGGTTGGACGAGCTTCTGTTTCGTGGTGGAGTATTGCTTTAACTGAGTTAAGACAGGTTCAGATAGCCAGACGTAACTGTCAAAGGAATCGATATTTATCAGACTATGACGTTTGACAATTACAAAATATTTATAATGAAAACGTAAGCAATACTTAATGCGGACAATGTATAGCCGAGAATAAGTGTGCTTGTTGGCAAAGTCTGGTTACTGAGGTTGGCAATACAATCCCCTGGGGTTTGGTATATGAGAATTCTCGATATAAATTATTATGTGGTGAAATTTACAACAGGGTGGTTTGGAACAAACAAGAAACGACTGATTGGGACTCTACCGTTCATGCAATTGTGACTAATCTTTTTTCTGAGGATGTTCCTGAGCTCGATACTTCGGAGCAGGCGAAGTTACACAGAGAGAACGGAGAATATGTTGGCTCATTTGACGTAGAGTTATTTTCTTTGATTGAGCTTGGCTCTGCAATCACCAAACTTAAGATAAAATCCATTCTACTAAACTCTACTAAATCCATTCCTCGACATATGTCGAGGAATGGATTTTATGATTTTTTTCCCCACACATTTCGTTAAATATTTTCAACAAGTGTTTGCTGGAGGGTATATTTCCTAGGAAGATGGGCTTCTTAAAGATCTTAAAGCACTCTCCCACCAAAGTGAATCAAATGCTCCTTCAAAATCAATAAGCACAGAGAGAACATACTTACTCTATGAATTAGGCACACAATTAAGAGGATATGTAATTGCATCCTCTTTAGAATATCCTTTTTTGAATCCAAATTGCAATTTAGAACACAAGTGATGATCCTCAAACATCTGTAAGATTCTAGGGGCTAACAACCTTTCAAACAATTTTCCCAACGTAGCTAAAAGTGAAATTGGACGATAAGCCCTTGGATCAGTTTTAGGCTTTCCTGGTTTATGTTATATCTTAAGGATGGCACAGTGTGATACTCATACCTATCGGGTTCTACGATCTTATTTCTATGAAACTCTATCAAAATATGTGCAAAACGTTTGTCCTATAGTGTGTCTGTGTCTCGAGGAGTCCTCAGGGGTCAGTTCTTGGGCTCTAGCCTTAGTTGGTAATGCTCCTAAAAACAAAATAACAACTGTTCTTGGGCCGCTCCTGTGGAATGCCTTATTGGATCAATGACTTGTTAAGGAATCAGAGGAGTATAGCAAAATTGCTTATGCAGATGATCTTGTTGTTTGAATGTCTGGTCGTTCAAGACAGGTATTGGAACAACGTATCGTTTGTTCTAGATGATCTTCAACCCTGGGCAAAAATAAATACGCTTAAACCCTTAAAATGTTGTCTAATAAGACCACTTTTACGTTTTTTAAAGGGCATTTTGATTATGCCAGACGCCAACGGTATTACTTGAAGGAGTTCAGATTCCATATTTATCACGATCAAAATACCTTTGTATAATATTGGACGGTAGACTAAGTTTGTTACAGCATGTGACAAAGTTAAGCGAAAAAATTAGTAATTTCACTGCCTCTATGGTGCGAATTTTGAGATCATAATGGGGTTTGAATTAACGTACTTTGAAATTTTACTATAAGACGATCTTGCTGACGATAGTTGATTATGCTGTTACGGGAGTTTGGTTTACAACGGTTATAAAGACAAATATCATGACATCAAGACTAAATTAATTTGGCTTCAACGATCCATGTTATTAGCTTCAGTGCCGAGGACTGCTTCAAACAATGCCTTTCAGGTTGTGGTGGGATTTCTTCCCTTGGACTAGTTTGTTCCTTTTCGGATTATGATATACAGGGTTGCTAAAATTAAAGTATCCTATGTAGAGGGCTCTGGAGCTAGTTCTTTAGAACTAGCTCCAGAGCCATCTAGCTCTAGAGGTCTAAAGACTCCAGAGTTCTAAAGAACTAGAGCTAGTTCTTTAGAAGTAGCTAGATCATCTTTAGAGGCTAGTTCTTTCCAGGCTTGTTGGAAAATAAATTAGTTACAAAATTTGTCACTGTATGGCGCGTAACTATCTTATTTACGATTTTGCATAATCGTAAATTATTGCCACAGCGCCACTACTCAGCTCTACTGTACTGTATAAAGCAAAGCCGTCTCTTCAAAATCATACAATAGATGTTTGCCTGCACTACAGCAGTAATGCCAACAACGTTGCAGGAAAAGGCGCTATTAGTGAAGCTGCACTATCAGAACAGCAACAATGGAGCTGCGGCTATCAGAGAATAACGGCGTCAGAGCGCATAAGGCCCATGTGGACCAATGACTGTTTGTGCTGTCCGCAAAATGATTGCGAAATTTGAAGGGACAGTCATCTTGGTGTTCCACCAGGTAGAGGTCGAAAACGAGTGGACTCCTCGTGTTGAAGATGTGGCTATGGCTGTCGTGGATTTATCGAGTCAATCTCAATGTGGTAGCGCAAGTGTGCCAGCTGTTTCTCGTGAAGTGGACATGCCGTGTTCCACTGTAAGGATAGTAATGCGTCAGGTGTTAAGGTAATATCCTTACGAGATGCATATGCTACAGCAACTAAAGCATGGTGATGCAGACATTCGTTTCACATACGCACTTCAATTTCTGGGGCGAATGACAGTGGATATCACTTGGCCATCGAACATCCTTTGTAGTGATGAAGCCCACTTCTGCTTAAATGGACAAGTGAATATGCACAACTGTCGCGTTTCGGCAACAGAAAACCCTCCAGTTATCCAACAGTTCCCGTTGTATTCTCCAAAAGTGACAGTGTGGTATAGATTTATGGCCACTTTCATGATTGGGCCATATTTTTTTTTTGAACAGGTAAAACCGACTAGACCCCGCACCTGTTCTGTCACTGGACAGCGATATTATGAAATGTTGGCAAATTTTGCAATACCAGAGCTGCAACAACGGGGGTGCCTTCAGGATACCATATTCATGTAAGATGGTGTGCCACTCCACATCCACCGTTGTGTCCAAAGATTACTAAGTCAACACTTTACAGACGAACGGGTCATCAGCCGTTGTTTCCAGACATATTGGCAACCCCGACATCACCCCATGCGACTTCTGGTTGTGGAGTTTTTTTAAAGAACCAGGTGTATCGGGAAGGATGTCAAACTCTGTAATCTCTGAAGGACATCATTAGACGCTATGTGCTGGCTAGTCATTTAAATTCCTTTTAATTTAAACTACAAGGGAAAGGAAAAATTGGTCTTTGGTTTGTATGGTGACATCAAATCATTTAAAATAAGTTTTTATTTAAATCTCATTTTGAGCAAGATAATTTAGTTAACTTTGAATGTTGTACCGAGCTAAAACAGAAACACGTATTTCCAAAGAATCGTTGCCTCTCGTTATTACAATACTTTTTTGAGGAGTCTGCGAACATGGACTGCGAAAATAAGCTGCTTGAATTCTACAAGGCTCTTCCATCTGAAGATTTACCACTAATAAAAGAAAATGCCTGCTTTGTTCAGATTAACGTATGTTTACGATCAAATTTTTTTCCCCATGAAATCAAATAAATATTTTAAAGAAACAAATAATAGATGAGCATCTTCATTCCATATTGAGAACTGGCGTCAGAAATTTTCAACAAAATTTTGAACAATTATCTAAAAATATCCAGCCTCAATCATCTCATTAAATGTTAAGTAAATATTATTGCGTATTGTACTTAATAAAATTCTCGAATAGTTTCGATTTTAGGTGTATCATCATTATTTATTTTTCACCTTATAATACTGAAAATCAGAGATCCTTTCAGGTTGTAAATTTACTAAAGTGAAAATCTAAAAAAGAAATCACTGACAGATTTGTTGCACATAAAAATGTTGGGAATTCGCATTTTTAAAATATATAGACTAAAAATTAAAAACTGTAACGAGAAAATAGAAACTTCCTTTTACCTGTAACAAGATATAGAAAGTGTAACACTATTTTTTTCTCAGTGCGGCCCGCGAAACAAATCTAACTTTGAATATGGCCCTGTAAGGAAAAAGGTTGGACACCACTGATATAGAATATTAAACTGCAGGCTCAAAGACATAAAAAAGTTGTACAATATGGAAGAGTCCTAAATCCGACACAGGCATTCCAATGTGCTGACACATGGAATTTGAATAATACCAGAATCTTTTCAACAGACAACCAATACAACAGAAAGAAATTTAAAGAAGCCTTCTTCATAAAAATATTCGCAGCCTCTGCAATCAACAGAAAACAGGAAGTCGAATTCCTAACCCGCGATATTTCCACCTTTTCGATAAGAAAACAGAAGAGGAAATGAAAAAGCAGGAAATGAAAAATAATCCAGACATATGGAAGGGGGCCCACATACAACCCCTTCAGACCCACACAGAACCAGCCTGCAAACTGTTGACCAGGCTATGAGAGTAAAGGAGATGCTCTCTTGATGTCAATGGGTTGATGTATATGTTTCATTACTATTGACTGCTTTTTATTGATTCTCTCTAATTTAACATTAGCACTACTAGTGGCAAGAAAGCAAGCTTGTACAGCAATCAGCCATAACAAACGACACTTCTCTTTTCACCTATTCATTTCCTCCAATAGTTTGTATAGTTCACCATTGAATTCATGTAAATCATCAACTTCCACAGCAAATGGCAGTTTGTTCCAGAAATTAAACACCCACCGGAAAAGACAAATTTCCGCACATCTATTCTCCAACATCCTTCTTCGATTTGAATTTGTGCTTCGTGTGTGTAGTCTGAGGAAGATTCCCATCAATAATAAGCATGCTCAATCCATTCAAAGCCTGAACACCTCAATCAGGTGATCATGTTCTCCTGGCCAATCCTGTTGCCCTTCTCTGTACCCGTTCCAGTAGCGCTACGTCCTTCTTAAAATTAAGACAAGTATGAAGTACTCAAGATGTGGCATAACTATTGCATTATATAATGTGATAATCACGTCCTTATATCTGCTAGAAAAATTTCTGTATATTCTTGACAAAACCGCAATCAGCGGTGCTGGCAGCCTGTCTGCATTGCTCAGACAACTTCATTTGCGACTGTACAATTAAATCCAATTCGTTTTCATTTTCCACAATTAGCTACTTACGTCACCTCCAGAACACCCTACCAAACGAAAAAATAATTATAGGAGCGGACGTCAACTGTCGCTCCCCGCTATGGCATAACGCCACTGCTGACCGAAGGGGAACTGCAAACGGGCAACAGCTCGAGGATTTCATACTGGGTTCGCAGTTCACAGTATTGAACCAGCCGCACCAGTTACCAACATAGTGCAACACCCTCTGGGAGGCCACTATAGATATCTCCCTGGCAACTAGAAACCTGGCAAACCACGTGGCCGACTGGAGGGTGGAGGAAGCGTGGACCACCTCGGACCACCGAGTCATCACCTGCAAAATAACTAGAACACTGACAAGGGAAAAAATAGTAAAGCAAATACGCCACAGATACGCTGTCGCCAAGGCAGACTGGCCGAAATACAAGGAGCTTTTAACTACAGCGATTCGTAACAAACCGTCGTCCCTAGATCCACGAAACAACCCACATGACCTACAGAAGGCAACCACAGAACTGATAATTGACATAAGCAATCAAACCATCAGGAAAAAACATCCTCAAATGGGAGCGGTCTCTTGGTGGACTCGGGAGATTGCAGCCCTTCGGCGGAGAATGATGAAAGAAAGAAAAGACTTTGAAAGAGCCCGAAGAACATGGCCAGCAAATGAAGTCGAAGCATTAAGACAGAGATATAAACAAGCCAGAAACCAATATACCGAAGCCATCAAGAAAAGCAAAAGACAAGCTTGGGAGCTCCTGGTCTCCACAACCGGAAACACTGACCCCTGGGGAGTAGTCTATAAGGTAACTACCAATAAGCTTCCCAGGGGGGAGGTGACTGCTACCACCAGGACACAGCATGGAAATCTTACCACCACTTGGGAGCAGTCGATAAATAACATCCTAGATGCAATACACCTAAAACTAGAAATGCCAATCTTACCAGCACAGCAACACATATGTGAAAACAACAACAACTACAACAGTCAAGAGATAGAACCCCCCTTTACCCTGGATGAACTCGGGGAGGCTGCACGTCGAATCAGAAACAAGAAATGCCCAGGCCTTGATCTCATTGAGCCCGAAATATTGAAGAAAACAGTGGAATTTCAGCCACAATTACTCCTCACATTATACAATAGATGCTTAGAAACCGGCCTATTCCCAACTACATGGAAAATAGCTAACCTAAAATTAATACTAAAAAATCCTACAAAGAATCCAGAAAACCCCGAGGCCTATCGACCGATCGTACTGCCCCCAGTGGCCAGCAAGCTGTTTGAAAGATCGCTCCATAAAAGAATAACAAATCACTATGAAACAGCAGGCCTCCAATCCGCAAACCAGTATGGCTTCAGACCGGGGACGTCAACTGTGGATGCACTGGGGAATCTGCTCAAGATAGTGCAGGACTGCAGACAAAAGTACTTGCTGCTCATCTCCGTTGATTTTGCCGGGGTGTTTGACTCACTTTGGTGGCCAAGCGTCTTGGCGAGGCTGAGGAAGGCCCGAGTGCCGATAAACTTGTATAAAGTCATCGAACGTTATCTAACCCAAAGAAGAGTGGCGATAAACGTGCAGTACCAGAAACTTACGAGAGAGGTGCACAGAGGATGTCCGCAGGGGTCGGTTCTGGGGCCACTCCTGTGGATCATGGTCCTCGATGAGTTCCTAGAAATGGACCTGGGACCTGTGGGAGCGCATGCGTTCGCAGATGACCTTACCTTGACAGTGGAGGCAGACTCCAGGGCCCAACTGGAGGTGTTGGCAAACCGGGCACTACAGCAGCTACAACAATGGGCTTCCAAAAACCAATTAAGAATTTCACCAGAAAAAACCTCATCAATCCTCCTCAGAGGGAAACTACAATTGCGGCGGCCCCCGCAAATAAAAATTGAAAATGTCACCATAAAATTCGCGAGCGAGCTAAAGTACTTAGGCGTAATCCTGGATAATAACTTGTCTTTCCAGCAGCACCTGAAATACATCCGGAGAAAAATCAGGGGCTACTCTGGGATGGTAGCCAGGATCACAAAGAAAGACTGGGGTCTCAAAAAGAGAACCCTGTCAATATACTACAAAACAACTTTCCTACCAGCAATCACCTATGCAGCAGCGGTGTGGTTTCCCAAAGCAGCACTGGTTGTGAACAGAAGTACACTTAAACGATCCAAAGGACCATATTACTCACAACAACGCGAGCTTGCAGCACAGTAAGCACCCCAGCACTGTAGGTGCTTGCCGGAGTGCTCCCCATGGATCTGGAGGTTATCCAGGCAGGGTTGCTGTTCCTGCTGTCCAGGGGAGTGGCTGCCACCCACCAGGGCTACACGACTGATCCGGCGAACAGCCTAAAGAATGAAAAAGTCAGGTTACAGACCCACCTCCTAAACCTTTGGCAGAGAAGGTGGACTGAGACCACCAAGGGAGAAGTGACAAAAAAATTCCTACCGGACATCCGCAAGATATATCCAAAACAACCGGTGTGGTACTTCCCAGGGTACCACATGACAACACTGTTAACAGGACATGGCCCCTACAATGAAAAGCTTTTCGGGCTGGGTCTCACCGACGATCCCAGCTGTACATGCGGGGAGAGCGAAAGCTGGAGCCACATAGCTTATGAATGTCTACAATATGAGGACCTCAGAGGGATTCTCATATCAAGAATCAGATACCTTCCGAAGGGATTGGAGTCCCACTTCCTGGACTCAGAGGAAGAATACAGGGCGCTCTCCCTCTTCGCGCAGGATCTATTCGCTAGGAGGAAAATGCTAATTGCAATCTACAGCAATCAACACAGAGACTGACAAGAAACGCTACCAGATGAAACAGAAAATCGAAATTCGCGGGATACCAGACTCGACCAAATGGAACGCTGACAACTGGAAGAGACGTTAGGACAGGGATTACCCCATGAGTGCCATTGAAAACAGAGAAGAGACAAAAAGCAGCATAACTGCCAACAGACTGAAGGCGACCTGAAGAGGGCACTCCAGTCCCCTTCACCTTTTATTCCCACATCCTTGGGGAGGGGGGAGGGTACGACCTTCGCTCCCTCCCCTTCTCGCCACCCTACATCTTCTACTCTGGTGGGGCTTGGGCATGCCTCACTGAAAACTGGGGCTACCTACTCTATTGGTCCCATATTTCTGTCTCTCACCCCCCAGTCTTCTGTCTCCTCCCCACTTCTATCTTTATGCTAACGAAAGCCCCACACAACAAAAATTAACGTGCCAAAAATCCTTGAGCCCAAATTCGGCATAACAACCTTAGCGATCATACCCCCACGCCAACTCATATGTGTATGTATACATGTGTATGAAATTGTACATGAGTATATATATGTGTGTGTGCATCGTCACTAACCTAATGGATTTTTTTAATTTTTTTAATTTTTTTTATTTATTATTTTATTTTTTTTATAGGTCCTAGCCGCTGAAATCTCAGGAAAGTAAGCGGCAGGACCTGCCAGAGTAAAACTGAGTCTACTGGGTTCCTGGTCTGCCTCCACGGGGCGTAAGTGGGGCAACGTTGGGCCTCAGCAGGGGTCTAGCGGCTAAATGACCAGATGAACAACGGTACACGACACTACACATGAACAAGTCCCTCACACTTTTAAATCTCTGGCATTTCCCAGTGAACTGGTTCACCCACAATGAAAGCAACGCGGAGATGGGGGAAACCCCTGGTGCCGTATGACAATAACACACTTTACTTTACTTTACTTTACTTACCACACAGTTTGTTCGTTACTCTGGAGTTACTGCTACCTATATGCAATACCTTGTATTTGTCGATGTTTAAACTTCAATTACCATTTTTGAGCCCATCCGCCTAACCTTTCGAGGTACTGTTGCAGTAGCATTCCTGTCATTACCCATCCTACCAATTCTCGTATCATCTGAAAATTTGGGCAATAAGCCTGATATGCTTTCATCAGTATCATTGATAAAAATTGAAAACAGAATGGGCACAATTACTTCTCTGTAAACGCGTGGTGCAAAATCCTCTTACAGGGCCCATTTACCAAGAATTTCTGCAAAACGATCTTCCACTGCTGTTGGAGAATGTTCCCTTGGCTACAAGGATTGGTAAGTAATTTCATCATGACTCAGCTCCTGCACATTATACCCGATGGTCCCGTTCATTGGTCACTAAGGTGTGCAGACCTCGCCCCGTTAGATTTTTGTTTGTGGGGTTGGATGAAAAGCGCAGTATATAAAGAAAAGGTGAATACAAGAGACGAATTGCTCGCTCGCATTTTGGATACTGCTGCCCTCATAAAGGAACGCCATGACGACCTCAGAAGAACAACACATCTTATTACCACAACAGTTTTATTCAAAGAGTCATTATTTGTTCTTTAATACATGTCATGATGGCATTTTTTTCGTGTGCACCAGTTTCAAACAGCTGTATCTCCATATCCATTGGACACATGTTTATATGAACTTTTTTACTCAGAATAATCGATACTTAACCTCCCAAAATATTTTCTCTTCTTCCTGAATCACCCTGTATAATGAAATAAATAACAATTCGTCCGTTAGGTGTCGTGGCGTCAGTTATTGAATTGTCCCTTACGCAAATAGGGATATGGTGAAGCGTTACTTATTCGAGGTAGTGCAATATCATTGCCGCTAGGGGAACGAATGTGAATGGTTGTATGTACCTGTGTTCCGTATTATTTTTAGTTTTGTTTATTAAGGAAGCAGTATTTAGTTAACGTTTCAGTGTTACTACTACAAGAAGGACTCGGTCAAATGAAAGATGCGACCATTTAGTTTTAAGTGTGGACAAAAGATAAGTACTGTTTAAATTTCTGCATGCTCTGCTATATTTGCTTTACCAGGGTGTTTGTCAATTGTTCCGACGGTTCTCCGCACGCATGTCCCAGAACAAGCTGTGTGACCTTGACTGGACGTCCATAGTCTGCTAAAGCGTCCCACTTATCCACAACCCTGCACATCGTAGGCAATAGTAAGTGAACTTTGAGCTAGTCTTTTGTCTGACATGCGCGCCTCGTGAGGTACAGATTTCCTTGTCTAATCCCGTACTGTGTGATCACTACACCTAACGGCCATCTTTACTGTGCCGTTACGTTTCTTTTCTCAGGTCAGCATAGTCGTCTCCTGAGAAAGATATTGCTGGTGGTTTATCTACTGATCAAAAAGTTAGGACAACCGCATATTCAGAAGATAACAAAACGATTGAAGAATTAAATATTACTCAGGACGCATCTTCAGTCTATGAGGTGATTTCAAAAATGCGTAAAGATATGAGGACCATGGGAGAGACCAATAAAGTAACTAAAAAGGCAGGAAATGCTATTATGGACAAATGGTCCAAACTTGAGAAAGTAACAACAGCCCTCCTGATAGAAAATAAAAAATTGAAGGCCACTAATCATGAAATAAATATGCGAGCTAATCGTCTAGACAAAATAATACAAACCTTTTCCGCAATGACTCCAAATAAAACGGATTATGTACAAAGCCAGAAGTTCAGGTCCCTGCTGATAGGAAAGTGCAACATGAGGACCTCTTCTGAAAGTGCAACATGAGTACCTCTTCTGTTAGATCTTATGCTGATGCAGCTGGAAATAGACCCATGCTGAAGGAACAAATAGCTAAATCTTGTGAGAATGTAATGGTACTTAGAGCATTAGAGACCAGAAATTTTAAAACCAGCGCTGATATAAAAACGTTGGTAACCAATACTTTGAAGACAGAATTTAAAACAGACAAAATAAAATCGATCATATTAGCATGCAACAAAAGCGTAATTTTGGAAACAGCCTCTAAGTCGGACTTAATTAATATCTCAACATCTGATTCCTTGTCCTTTGCAGGAATCTCTATGGGAGTACCTAAAAAAGGTAACCCTTCCATAATTATCTATGACATGCCCAAGGATGTAAGTAAGAACGACATAATACAAGTATGTATAATAAAAATCTAGCTGACTACGACTTTACAATGGAAAAGATTAAGAAAGAAACCTCGTTCAGATTCACAACTAAGTCAAGATCCTTGTAATTGGTACATTGGGTAACCAGTTTTTACCCAAAAATTTACAGGTGTATTTCGTCAATAGACAGAATATTTTTTGCTTGTAGCTCACATAGTCATAGGCCATTTACAATAGTTACTGAGTGCAGAGTTGGCAAAACAGATGGTCCGATACCTCTAAGGGTCTTGTTACTTTAAAGTTCATCTCTAACGTCACCTTTGCCACGTTAGAATCCACTCAGAAATGGTTTCAATCTGGTCTGTACACTCTTTGCTTTCTCTCTGGTCATGGCTCCCTTAATGCCAAACTAGCAACTTTCAACCTTACTGAATCACCTCTCTGTTCTTGTGGCGCCACAGAAGACGGGGAACATATTTTATACCACTGCCATCAATACCTATCTTCAACAGAACCTTCACTAGTATCACTGTCCCCGGAAATGAGCCGGACTTCCTGAGCACCAGAGAAAATTTTCAGTCCCTGCAAGACTTTGTTCGTCATGCTTTTGATCGCCGGAGATGCCTTCTCACTCAACTACGGAACACCTCCTACCCTTCCAAGTGGAGACTCCTGTTGGCACTGGCCTTTGACCAGTGCGGGATCAGATATATATATGTCTTCTCTCCAAGAATACAAAAAAATGTTACAGGATAACCATCTATGTTCAATTAATCAATTCGGGTTTAAAAAAGGTTCTTCGACAGAAGTCGCGATTGCTTCCCTCAAGAACTATGTGGAAAACTCCCAAGCTAAGTACGTATTAGCAGTGTTTGTTGGATTTGAGGGTGCTTTTTGACTCCTAATTTTATCTCTAAGTTTACCTTAGAGATAAAATCAAGAATTTTACTGCCTCAATAATAAGAATATAAAAGAAAGAAAGAGGACTTAGCAAAAGGATCGTTTTTGTACTATAAAACAATATTTCTGCCAATGGTCTCATTCGCGGCAACCATTTGGTATCATAGAGTAATAACAGTTAAAATGAAACTTATTTCTCTTTAAAGATCCATGTTATTACAAATTTGTATCTATTTTAAAATCCCCTAGAACCTAATCAAAGAAAGCATTACATTGAATACGATATACAGGTCCATATACATGGATCTGTATATCGTATTCAAAGGGATGACAGGTCGACTTAGGAAAGGTTTGGCTTCGAAACTAATGGGAATGACATCTGCGTGGCAGGACCGGTGGAATACCAACGAACATGGAATAGTTACGAGGCAATTTATAACCAAAGTAGACTTTACTGCCGCCAAGTAAATAAATTCTTGGTTTGCTCATTTGATGAATACAATGTACTTATTAACTGGACATGGCTCCCTCATAGCCAAGTTACATGAACGTGGACTTGACCCAGACCCTTACTGCACTTGTGGGGGTTTGGAAACTTCGTCATGTTTTATTCGACTGCCCACATTATCTTCAGGCACGTCTAGAGTTGGTTAGCAGTGTACCGGATCTTACAGAGAATAATGTAAGTCCGTTGCTCGAAATCAGTAGGAAATTTAATGTTTTACAGACATTTTCAATGACTGTTTTTAAAAGAAGACTAGAAATAAGATCCCTTCACCCTCGAGGAAATTAGACCTAGGTGTACAGGTAAATTATTAATCAAACATACTAAGAATATTTGATTAGTTTCTCAGTTGCAGATCGGATGCTTGGATAGAACTTGAATGGAAGGGTATACAGAGACCCTCAGGTGTTAACAGGATCCTCTGAAGAATGGTGATTGTTTCTGGAGGATGATACCTGAAACTAAAAATTAGGAACTGAAGGAAACATAGTTTACAAGCATAACTGCTTCTGAAACTTATACAGTTAAATCTAGTGACCATGTGTGGTCTTAAGTGACATCTAGATTTGTGACCTCAGATATGAACTACAACACTTGAAAACTTCAAGAACTTAATGAAAATGTTTTTCACAACGTGAACTTTTGAAAGTGAAAATACCCCATTTGCTTATCCATGGACTGCCATTGGACTTCCAAATCATACACAAGATCTAGTTTAGGATTCTCGAGAAGAAGAGAATAATTAGGAGTCTTCAACAACTAGAAGAGAATCACCAGAAGAAGAGTTTTTGGGACTTATGCTGGCACAGAAAGGAGAAGACTACTGGGACTGACTTCTTCGTTGAATGAAATAAAACTGGACAGTTTACCTCGTGACTTCATTTGACAATAAGAAAATGTGAGAATATTTCGACTGTGGTGCAATAGACTAAGACCTTAGGAAATCATGTATATATGTTAATATAATTGTTACAATTGTTTTGCCAGAACATCCTTCTAGCTTTGGTGTGGTTGGTCCTGACTTGGGACCAAAATTATATATTTCCTAAGAACAGGAGTGTTTGGTCGAGAAACTCAGACCATATATGTATATAACCACTAGTTTTTTTTTTTTTTTTGCAATCCCACTCCCAGGTATGAGCAACCTGGGAGCGGGATTGCAAGCACCTACCGGTATTGCACTACCACCTGCCAGGTGCGAGATTTAAATCTTGTATATATTAATTAGTGTATATATATCATGAGAAAGTACATAAATTTGTGTGTGTAAATAAATGGAATGGAGTCACTATCCTAAAAAGAGTCGGGCCTTGACCTAATAGAAAATTCAGTCATCACTAGATTTCATGAGTTCTATCGTAATGTTTTGTTAAATCTTTACAAGTGCCTCTTGGAAGGCATATCCTCAACTTCTGGAAGCAGCCACTGCCCAAAATTATTCAAGAACCGAATGCCCACCCAAGAGTGTTTGTTTGTTTTGTTTGTTTGTTTTGTTTGGTTTTTAGGAGCATTAGCAACTAAGGCCATATTGCTCCGGGATATGCGGTGGTCATTCCCTGAATGACCTTTCCGCATCCTCTGTATTTGGTGGTGACGGGCTCGAACCCCGGTCTAATCAAGAAGCGTGTGCTACGCACTGCTGCTCCTTCCCACCTGGCTACGGAGGCGCCTCCCAAGAGTGTACCGCCCAATGTCTCAGTTAGCCAACCTGGGAAAGCTGTTTGAAATAATGATTGGTCGTAGAATCCAAACTATACTTAACTCATAGAACTTTTCATCCAACTCGCAGTATGTTTTCAAGAAAGGGTCCTTTGCAGTCCTTGTAAAACATTGCACACATTTCACGGCAGTCTATGAGAGGGCAATATTTGTGGATTTTGAAGTTGCCTTTGATGGGAGAGTGTCCTCAGGTTCCTTAGACTGGCAAATTGCAATCAATATCTTTCGAAAATCATAATATCCTACTTCAGTAACAGATCAACTCAGGTCATTGCCCAACACCTGTCATATTCAAAATTCATAAACAGAGGTCGCCCGCAGGGGTGGATGCTAGGACCACTCTCCATTGGAATCCATACTTGACCAGTGGCTCACCAGAAGTTTTGACAACTACGTCAATTTAGTCTACGCAGACGACTTGATTATCTGCATTGCAGAAAGATCCAGGAGGACCTATGAGGGCAGAGCGAAGATTATCCTGGACGACCTGAACCCACAGATAAATTAAAAATATCAAACACAAAAATAAAGCTGTTTTTGTGTTTGACACAAACACAAAAAAAACAAATCTTCAAAAACAGGTTGGATTACCGTTGGATAAACACTTGACGGGAAAGTGCTTATTCACGGGAAGAAAAATCCATATATGGCACTTTGACATCACATTGGACGACAGGCGCTCAATTTCCAACCACACGTGAACAGTTTAGAAACAAAACTTTCAGGAACTATAAGAAGGTTTTTTGAAGCTCGAGGTAGAGTGTTTATAGATTGGGTGTCACACTGGGTGCGTGACCTTCTGGCACCGACCCAACACTATAAGTGTTTAAGCTACGGTCACGTAGCAAAGTACTGTAAAGCAGCTGAGATTTGTGGCCACTGTGCAGGGTTAAGCCCCTCGTTTAAAGACTGCACTAAGCGAACAAACCAGCCAAAGTGCGCCAACTGTTGGCGGAGGAAGTCCCCTTCTGCGGAATCGTCACCGTCCTCCCCAAAAGTGAGTGGAAAAAGGCCCGGGTTCGAATCCCGTCAATGACGCGAGGAACTAATGGACTTTTTTCCCTCAGTGGCTGAGTTAGTCAGTCTCAGGCGTAGTAGAAAAGTTTTTCGTCCAGCAAAACAGAGAAATCGACCATAGAACACACGCAATTAACAGATATTAGACACACAGTACGGCAGATTGCATAAAAATAATATTTAATAGTCCCCTTCTGCAGATACAGCAGTTCATAGAACATGTCCAGATTATGCAAGGGCAGTTGACATCATTAGACGGTGACAATACCACTGTGCTACCGCGCGGTATTGCATCTCGCCATGATGTCTATCATAACCTGAAAAGTCATCAGTCATACTGCATGATGGAAGAGATAGGAAGGGTTGACCGGAGCTTAGCTCTGGAGACTAAACATGGGTTCCACCACTTCAAGCTTCTAATAAGCAGAGTCATCTACCACCTAGTGGGAGATGACTCTGCTTATTGCGTTAAACAGTTAACTTGTGTTATAGATAAAACTGTGGTTAATCTGTTCCACAGAACACAAGATATTTCAGACATAATGCATACGGCGCAGTGTGGACTAAATTGGTGGTTCGTCTAGAAGCCTTCAACAAATGTCACAACATTACTCCTTCAATTTTTCTTCAGAATCTAACATTAAGCAAGTTAATTTTGTTAGCGAGTATTAACAGAAATCACTTCTGCGTTTAAAAAGCATCCTTAATCCTCAGTTCCTTTATTTCGGCTTTCCCAGATGTACTTTTTCTCAACATAATTATTATGTAACGGGCGTTCATTAGTGGAAATTGTGTTCGTGTCCAACGTTATTATGATTTCTCATATATATATATATATATATATATATATTTATTTTGCCTTTCTGATTGTATTCATTGCATTCTACTTAGGCAATCACATACGTTATAGTGAAGTTGTTACACCACGTTTTCTACGTGTTCTGTTAATTTTGTCAAGCAGTGTATTTTATGAAATATAAACAATTAAAAAACAAAATTAGAATTATCTAATTAATAATATACTATCTGGTATCTCTTGCTTTTTAATGCGTTATATTTGAAGAACAAAAAAGGGTTAGCACGCTCTACGAATTTTATACAATTTATGTAGATAATTATGAAACCCGAAATATTGAGCAAAATAGTAAGAATGTTTTCTTCTGCAAAAACCAGAAAAGAGCAATTTTTGCATTTTGTTAATTTAATAAATAAATTATATCATTCGTAGTAAAAATCTTATTTTCATGTTCTTCTGTACACAAAGGTGAAGTGAGTATGCGAAATTTTGGCGGGAGAAATGAGGAATTGAGGCGCCGATTTAATGCACACCAGCACCAAATATTACTGACTGATCCTATACCCGGACCAGGTAGCGTTTAGGAAAATGTGATTAGGTGCACTGTGTTATTCACAGTTACCCAAAAGTCCACGAAACGTTGTGTGGAATTCATGTCGGGTGAGTGAGGGGTTGCAATGACACAAAGCAGAATAGAGGGCATAGCGACATGTTTTGTCTTCCATGATTCTTTATGGGCGAAGGTATAGCTGTGACGCCATGTAAAATGACAAAGCAACGGTGACTTCGTGTAACACGGTTGGCATTACCACCGTCCTTCTCATACCAGGTGGAAAAGAACTGAGTTGGAATCTCGTCAATGATGAGAGGAATTTTTATGGGCCTTTTTCACAATGTGGCTGAGTTAGGGCTCAGGCGAAGGTAGCACAGTTTTTTGGTCAATTTTCTCTTTTCGTCCAGCAAACAGTAAATCTACCACAGAACACACGCAGTTTAGAGACAGTATATACGGAACGATATGGCCTTAGTCGCTAATGATCCTAAAACCCAATAACAACAATTCTTGCATATCACAAATATTAACCTCAACCTCTGAGCAGTCCAAGAGGCATGAACAAGAACTGGTGCCAACTAACCTGTTCTTCACTTTCACTTAGATCACGCTGCTCGTGTGGTTTCATTTTGTTGCACAAGCATCAACACACAACACATCTCATCGGGCTCCTCAGTCTACATGAGGATGTTTAATGACAGCACTGGGTTATACGATAAAACGTATGCTGAGATAGTTAAGTAGAGAAGATCACATATCTTTAATAGTTATAACAGGTCTTTTATGCTTTCTTGCATATTACAAATATTGCCCTTTAAAAAAATAATAATAAAATGTAGGGAGATTCGTCCAATGCTCGCTTCTTTTGATAAAATAAAATACTTACAGAAGCTTTCGACTCTGTGTGTCTCTTCCTCGGCTATAAATACATTACTATATCTATATAATATCGATGTAGATACACCATAGACAACTCTTAAAAAAACTACGATAGTAGTATAAAAGATATCAATTCATCTGTATCTCATATTGTGCCCGTCCTTCTCAACGAGTTACCATGAATTGCACTACCTCGAATAAGTAACTCTTCACTAATAGAGAAGACTATTGTCAATTATTCTCGGTGGCCACCTCTTCCCGACTGCACCGTTTCAAAGCTAGTTGGCTTTTCATCGGTGGGTGCCTTTCACACTACGATCATAGTTTTTCTTTAAGAGTTGTCTATGGTGAATCTACACCGATATTTTATAGATACAGAATCTTAAATTGTTAAAATGTTATGCCTTGTTGCATTTAGTTTATTTAAATAAATACGATACATATGGAAATCAAATTCTGTAAAATCTAATATCACTCTTGCCATGAATTATAATTCTAACAGGTGTTCTTGTGCCCCCAAACTTCTTTCAAACTCACAGTACTCCTAAAGCATCTTACTATTTAACAGAGTCTAAAAAAAAAAAACTCACAAGAACTGAAATGAAAAAAAAAAAAGTCCAATTAAAAACACGTATAAGGGGTTAACTACATTGTCTTCCGTGTTTTGTATGCCAACTACTTCTGTTCTTAGGGAAAAAAAATTCCCATCACATCAACTTCCCGAAAAGTGCACTCTTCAGAAATTCAATGCTCTGCAATGGACTTGCAGGGTTGTTGCAAGTCCATTGCAACAACTCTGCTCTCTCTTCTGCAGTTCCCAATAATTTTCATATTTCATGTAACTATAACTAAAATCTAGATCTTTCGAAATTAGACTACTCACGTTATAAAGAATCCGTTTATTACACAATAAAACATATTACAGAATATAAAAGTTAAGTATTAGAGAATATGAGAAAATTATAAAGAAAACAAATGAATCTTAGAAAATTAATAAAATACATAGACAAGATGAAACGTAACGCTAAAATATAAATAACATATATAGAAAAGGACAGAAGCTTGAATTGGTAAATTAAGGTGAACAAATAATGGCGAACAATAATATTGTTATTATTTGTAATGAAAGGCAATTTGCCTCAAATAAACAAATTTTTGTGATTAACGGATCATAAAATTTGATGCGCACATTGAACACAAATGCATGTTAAAGGGACATTTATTCAGAATGGAGTTTCCTGTGCTTAGACAAGCTGGATTTAGAAGAAAATGCTTTGCCACATGTTGCACACGTGAAGGGTTTTTCTCTGGTGTGGACTCTCATGTGCGCAGTAAGATACAAAGACTGTGAAAACGTTTTTTGACAAAATTCACACGAAAAAGGCTTCTCACCAGTGTGGATTCTCGTGTGGCATACACAACCTGCTCGTTGTGAAAATGTCTTCTGACAGAATTCACAAGAATAGGGCTTTTCCTTAGAATGCACTTTCTTGTGTTGTTTTAAATGTGATGCGAAATAAAATGTCTTTGTGCATTTGTCACAAGAAAACGGCCTTTCCCCAGTGTGGATCCGTTTGTGTTTTAATAGATATGATTGGTCCGATAAGGTTATTCCACAATATCCGCACGTGAAAGGCTTCTCTTTTGTGTGAGCTCTGAGATGGCTTAAAAGGACTGAAATGTTCTTTCACAAATATCACAAGGAAAAGGCTTCTCACCAGAGTGAATCCTCATGTGCACTACAAGGTTACTCTTTTGAGAAAATCTTTTATCACAAATGTCACAACAAAAAGGCTTTTCCCCTGTGTGGATTTTTTTGTGATTAATAAGATGGTGTGAAAGATTGAATGTCTTCCCACAAGTTTTACAAGTGAAAGGCCTCTTATTGCTGTGAACATCCTCATGTCGGCGAAGATGAAGTACGAAATGCTTTGTCGCAAGTGGCACATCTCAAGATATTGTGGACAGCATGAATTTTCTCGTGTTGACGAAGAAACGAAAGATTTGAAAATATCTTGTCGCAGTCCTCGCAGATGAGATCACTCCCTTTCTTATCAGTCATCGTAGTAATCAACGGCGTTCCTATTGATTTCACCTGAAAAAAGATCAAACTGTTTTTAAAAACCATGATAGTAAACTGTAAATTAATTGATAATTACAATTTCTGAATATTCTTCATACTAGGTAAGAAAAATATTCAGAAATTGTAATGGGCACAAGAACATAATGGCAATCACTCATCTTAGGGAATATTAAATAATACAATTGACTCTTCATTCACTACTTCATTACATATTCATAAAAAATTTTCATATTTCTCTTTTTAAAAAAAACACAAATTGTGATTACCTTATTGTGTTTATCGAGGTTGGTCAGACAAGATCATCTCTGAATAAATCCATACTCGTATTGTCATATAACTGCGCTGTCGTCAATACTATCCTTTATTTCTGCTTTAACCTCTGATTCCATTATTTTCTCTGGAAGAGAATTCAAGCTGACCCCTTCTTCGTCTTTCCATGTACCTTACTGGAGAACACTGGAGACAATTGCACATCTCTACAGTTTGTACAGACGTCTCGTGAATTCAAGGATATCCTGATGGCTGAAGGTTCAATTATCAGATTTCCTCTTGGTATTAATATAAAAGAATAGATTCTTTGAGCTCTGGTGTTTCGGTTTCTCGTCCACTACCCTCTCAGATACCATTAAATCATCTCATTCGCAGTTATAATTAGATATAATTCTAATATTGCCATCCCTAAAGACGTCATGTGTAGATGCAAGGTATTCATTGTTTTACTGCGACTGTCGAAAAATAAAATAATTTTTCTGTTTATACTCTGGGGCGACCACACTGTCATAGGAGTTCACAATATACAGCGAATACGAGAAACGGCACCGTATTTAGCAGCCACGGGCTTGAACCCTGGTCGCTCAAATCACATATCCTTTTGAGCCTTTGAACGTGATCGTAAACCATACGACGGTAAACGTTATCCGTCAAAATAAAAACTGTGTTTTGTTTGTGCATCGATGTTAACGCCCTCGCTGGTGGAACAGTGGTTATAAACTATATTCCCACACTCAGTTTTAAAATTCTGATTACAAATCCCATCAATGAGGCGATGATATTTTAAGGGCTTTTTCACAACGTAGCTCAGTTAGTTGGTTTCAGGAACAGTTTCAGTATTTTTCCCCCTTTTTCACAAGCTCGTGTTTTAGTCCGACAAACATCGAAGCTACCAAAGAAAGGCAAACACAATAGACTAATGCCTCATAGCCTTATTTATTCTGACACTTAATATGCAAACACCCTTCCACGAGCCCTCCGTGCACAGTTGGTAGAATCGCTATTCTCCTCACACCGGTACGAAAGATCTGTTTGAATCCCGCCAATCAAGGAAGAAATATTTATGGTCTTCCTCAGATGGCTGAGATAGTCGGTCTCAGGTGAATGTAGCATGGTTTTTATACCGATAACTGTTGAGTTTTTTGTCCAGCAAATAACAAATCGCCCGCAGAACACAAGCAATTTCAGATTCGGATATAATATATATGGAAAAAAATAGACTAAGTTCCTGATTCGTCTAGAACCCTTCAACGACAATAACCTTTCCATGATGGACAACTCCTCAATTTTTCTTTTGAAGCTAACATTAAGCAAGTTAATTTTGTTAGCGAGCATTAATAGAAATCACCTCTGCGTTTAATAACTTTCCTTAAGTGCCACTTCGTTTATTTCGACTCTTTCAGAAGATGTAGGGCACTTTTACTTTTATCTCGAGATAATGATATCACGGGCGTTAACTAATCCTAATTGTGTTCATGTCCAACATTATGACGATTTTTCACATGCATTATAGTCAGATTGTTCGGTGAGAAAAATTCGCTAGAGAATAAACCTTGTAACGAAGCTAAAATTAGATACTTTGAATAATACCGGTTTTGCGTACACCGAAATTTCTAGGCTTAACCGCGATAGGTTTAACGCTTTCTAAATAAGCTTTTTCATTTCATGAAATACGAGTCTTACCTGATATATGCAAAGGGGTAATTCCTACAATATTTTGAAAACTTTTCTGTCAAAACTCAGAAGTTCATTTAGGATAACGAACACACAGAAATCACAAAATTTCAAACTCTGTTACAAAAATGATATCAGTACAATAAAGGACAATTCAATCACTGACGCCACGCCACCTAACGGACGAATTCATTTCTCACTTTAACAAAAAGCAAAATAAGAAATTCCAACTGATTTTTGTATGCCATATTTTATATAATTAAGGAAAACATAAAATTCTTTCTCAGAAGAAAGAGAATGTTTCTTTTGTCGGAAAGTTAAAAGACAAATAAATACAGTGTTGCGCACAAAATAATTCATTATTGTACTTTTATTCCTAGAAAGCTATTTGTTCATTTTAAAAACAAATTTCATAAAATACGATGTTTTTATATATATTGCTAATTATGTCTGTATGTATATATTATTATTATCCACGTAACACCAGTATACTTTCTATTTTTAATGCGTATAAATTGTGGATACGTGAATATGATTTCTTTTTAACTGAGATCGTTCATCAGTTTAATTGTAAAGAAAAAAAAAATACATTCAATCTGAAAACACCAGGTGACTTGCAAACCTGGTGTTTTCAGGTTTAAAATTAACGCATTTCATCAAAAACTGACTTCAGTAAATAATATAAGGTCTTTGAGATAACAGAGGAGGAGAAAAAGCAGTATGTACTGGAGGCTTAGGAACGAGTTTAAGCTTCTGCAGACCTTTCAAGACCAAGGTAACAAGAAAGACAGAACAATTTTCTGAAAGTCATAAAGCCCAAGAAACTTACTGTAGGTAAGAAGAAATCCAAATAAGAAACAATTAGTCAAGAAACACTTGTCATGATGAACGGAAGACATCAAATTACGAGCATGATAAACACTGACAAGGACAAAGTTGAGTATACTAAGTTATGCAAAGCCATTAGAAAGAGACTGAGAGAAGACAAGAAAAGTAGAACAAGCATTAAAGAAAAACAAAGGATTTAAATCAGCAGCCATGAGCAGTAATACAGAAAGACAAATGATACTGAAACTGAAGAATAGCGATGGTGTACTTATAATAGCATAAATAGCAGTTATAAATAGCAGAGAAGGCATAATTCGAACTGCAGAACACTACTATAAAGAAATATATACACCAATACAAAAAAATACACCAATCAACAATAGTAATATCAAAAAATACTTTATTTCGGTCCCATATGTTGAACAGTGGCACAAACAACTTAACAGATTCTTCAAAGATACCGAATTTAAAATTGTAGCCAGACCAATAAAAAAAATTACACACTATACTGAACAATTGCTCAGTCCTCTCCTCGTTTGCAACACAAATAAATGACCTAGTATGCATTTCTTGCGGTGATTGCAACTCGTCTTATCAGGATTCTACGCAGTTTCCTCTGAATTTTCGCGTTGATTAACGCGAAATTTCAGAGGAAACAATTTTCGCGGCCTCAGTTCGTGCTTCTCGTTCAGCAGCGTCACAATTACTCTTTCATGCCGTTAATGAAAAACATCCATTTTTATTATCGAGGCCAAAATACTCAGTGTCCAACGTAATTATGCGAGACTATTAATTGCAGAAACCGTCGAAATTAAATTGTATGAGAATTCTGTTAATGTTCACCGGCCATATCTAATCTCCGACTCGTGGTCCTGTACGTGCATGCGCGAGGACATATAAATCCTATTTAAGTTCCATACTCACCCCTATTCGGCAATTTTCATTCCTGTGATCACGAAATACGGTCGAAAAGCATTGTCATCTTCGAGGAAGGAAAATCGTTTTGCATTTCATTCGCTAAATTAAATTTTTCCTTAATTTTTAATTGCATAAAATTGATTTTTAATTGTGGTCATTTGATTTTTAATTATTGTTAATTATTTCTTACTGTAATGTAAGATTTTCGATTTTTTTAATTGTTTTCGTTTTAATTTCTGGAGAGTATTATACGGGTGTTCTACGTATCATATTGAGGTAAACTTCTCTTATTCCTTTACAAATATAATTATATAAGGAACGAGGGAATAATGCCAGTAGTGGAGAACATGGATCACAAATTAGCAACAAATACGACAGACCCGATAGACTTCGTAATGTGGTAGAACATGAATTGAAGGATGAGAAAGCCCCAAGAGAAGATGAAGTTACCGTATTGTCAAAATTGGGAGGAAGAAACAGCAAGACTCTTCACAAAATTCATTAGGAAAGGCGTGACACCTAAGGAGTGGAATAATGAAATCATAAATTTTCTGCATCAGAAAGGAGATAAATCAGAGATTGTAAATTATAGACCAATTAACTTGTTCTCCCTTATCTACAAGTTGTTCACAAGGGTCATTACTAACAGATTAGAAAGAATACGTTATGAGAATCAGCCAAAAGAGCAAGCTGGCTTTAGGACAGGAATCTCAACTATAGATCACCTTCACGTAATATCACAACTAATGTAGAAAGCAAATGAATATAAAACACCATTATGCCTGGCATCTGTGGATTTTGAAATAATTGACTGGAGAGCTAATGGAGAAAGCAAATGAATACAAAACACCATTATGCCTGGAATTTGTGATTATAAAAAGGCATTTGACTCCATACAGCATAAGGCAATGTTTCGGGCACTGGAAAGACAACGCATAGATATCCCATATATTATGATTTTGAAAAATTATATGAAAACGCTACCTCCTTTATTAGATAGACAAGGACAGTAAGAAATTTATAATTGACACAATATCTCCGAAATTGTTTACTGCTGCCCTTGAGGAAGCTTTCAGAAGATTAGACTGGTCTCAGAAAGGAGTCGATGTGAATGGAGAGTACCTAAACCATTTACGAATTGTGGATGACATTGGGGTCATAAGCCACGATCCCAAAGAAACCGAGTTAGGAAGTATTTCGGACTAAAGATGAATATGGCTATAAAAAAAAAAAAATAAGGTAAGGCGTGTGTTGTGTAAAAAAAAAATTCATCCCACATTAGGAATAACCCATGCTGGATGAAGATAGATGAAAGGGAAGGAGAGAGAGAGAGAGAGAGAGAGAGAGAGAGAGAGAGAGAGAGAGAGAGAGAGAGAGAGAGAGAGAGAATTAAGTTTTTTTTTTATTCCGCACTGGAAAAATTGACAGGGAAAAAAAACTGTGTTTGTATGTTCTGTGGTATTATGTTGTGTTTTGACCTTTTGGTTATGTGGACGACCGCCTCCAGGTACTCGTCCATATCAGCGAGGGGAAAGGCTCCCTCTTACCATCACCACGCCCACCTCCCTGGAGAAAGAGTTTCCCCAGGAGTAAATAAA
Source organism: Mastigoproctus giganteus (assembly GCF_048544385.1). Classification (NCBI taxonomy): domain Eukaryota; kingdom Metazoa; phylum Arthropoda; class Arachnida; order Uropygi; family Thelyphonidae; genus Mastigoproctus; species Mastigoproctus giganteus. The sequence goes on from NC_143575.1 coordinate 25,283,921, forward strand.
AGTGAACCCCTAGCCTTTTGGCCGTGAAGGGACATTGCAACACGATCCAATCATGTAACTGTCACAATTGAAGGTGGCGCAATAAAAGATTCTCTCTCAATCCCATCGGCAAACCTAAAATTTGTTTGTATACTAAGTCTCGAAAGGTGATATAGTTGGCCTCAACTAACAGTTTAATAAAGTGAAAAATTTCCTTAATAGGAAGCTTCGTATAATTAATCGGTATCGAGTTGTTATTTAATATATCTCACGTGTATTCAACGTTTACATTCACATATAACGAGGTAACATCTAGTGAGAATAAATTATCATTATTGCCAAGTCTACAATCCTTAAGATTATTAAATAGGGTATAGTAGTTCTTAATCCCAAATTGCATCGCCTATCTAAAGGGTTTTATAATGCGCTTTATATAAGAGTGGCCAAGGCTGAAAATACCGCGTTTCTATAGGAAACAGTAGGCCGAATAGGAAAGCCGGTCTTATGTAATTTTACCTGACCGAAAAGTGCAGGAATATTATATGTTCAATTTCTTTAACTGAGCCGTATTACTGTAGTCGTTATTTCGATACGTGGTTAACGTTTTATTGTATTTCTTGACCAAATTGGTAAACAGTGCCGGGTCTACTTCAAGATAAGTGGAGGTATCTGAAAGAACTGAATCTAAGTTATTAATATAATCAGGTTTATGGAGTTTTACCACTGCATCTCCTTTATCTGCCCTCATTTACTGAGGTTTATCTGAAAAAAAATCTCCTCTGAACAAATGTATGCTGTTATTGTCATATAACTGTGTCCCCTCAAGATGATCCTTTATTTCTTTTTTAATCTCTGAATCCATTACATTCTCTGCAAGAGAAATCGAGCTGACCCTGTATCTATCTTCCATATATTATATATAAGGTATAAGGTATGTTAGTGTCTAACGGCTCCTGGGATTTCTCCCATCTCCGCGGGTGTACATTGTATCGGGGCCAGAGATTTGAAGTGTGTGGGGGTCATGTGTTGTATATTGTGTTGTGCCCTTTGTTCCTCCGGTCTATTAGCCGCCGAGCCCCTAGTGGGACCCGACGTTACCACACCATGCCACGGGGAGGCTGACCGGGTGTACCACTGTAGCTAGAGTACTCTGGCGGGTCCTGCCACCTACTTTCCTGGGATTTCAGTGGCTAGGACCAGATTTGAGAATGAAATGATCGCTGTTTCTTGAGCAACGGTTGTAATTTTAACAGAGCGTAGGGTTGTTCGCTGATAACTTGTTCTAGGGCCAAATAGGTCGGGCAGTAATTTTGATGTTTTTAGATTTAGACCTGTGGGGCATGCGTGTGTGTGTATATATAAAAATATATATATATACACACACACATTTATACAAATTTGTATATATATATATATAAAAACTAAATAAAAAAAAAAAAAAAAAAACGTTGTGCAAGAGAAAAGTAAGGGAGGAAGACAGAAGACTGTAGGGTAGGAAACAGAAGAAAGGGGCCAATATAGGGAAGATGGCCCCTGATGACAGTGTGGCATGCCCAGTGCCTCACCAGAGAGAGGAGTGGGGTGGCGGGTGGACGAAAACCACCACCCCACAAAAAAAAAAAAAAAAAAAAAATCATTCTGTAAGAGAAAAATAGGGGGGGGGGGAGTAAAAGAACGGATGGCAGGAAACAGAAGAAAGAAGCCGAAAAAAAAAAAAAAAAAAATGAGTGAGAGATATACCCCTCAAGTTCAGGGTAGGTACAGCTAGCACGGCCAGTCAGTTGGAGCCGACAACTTGCTGGAAATCCAGCAGTGTGAGTGCTGCTATGGTGGATGGGTCATGTTCAGTAAGGTCTAGTTCAGGTGCCGTCATTGGGACTCCATTTGGTGAGTCTGTGTCGCATCCAGACTGAAGGCTGGTCCAGTAGTCCATCAGAACAAACAGTGGGGGTGGTCAAAACCGGGAGTCCAAGATTGATGGTCAAGTCCAGGGATCCATGCTAGGCCTCTTCTTGATGAGATGTGTCACATCTGGTCGAGAGAAGTTTGTCCAGAAATCAATGATGAGGAATTTGTCAAGGTATGTGCGGACCCTGTCTTTTATTGCACTGCTGGTCAAGTCTTGTGCAAGTTGGTCCAAGGTGTTAGCATCCATGGCTCAATGATGCGTAGCAACAATTGGCAGTCATGGTTGTTATGACCTATTGATTCGGATACTAAGGTGGTGGTAGCGCTTTCTGCCTGGTAAATAAGTCCATTGCAAATTGAGTCAGAGCTCGGTAAGTTTCTTCATTCTGTAGGGTGAGGTGTTCTTGATTTTGGTAGTTGAAGCGTAGTTTTGTTATTAGGATCCTCCTGAAGTCCTCGTAGATTTCACAGCTGTGGGCAAGGTGCTCCCACGTCTGATCCTCTCCACAGTGGCAGCGGGGTGAGTCTGAAATTCTGAAGTCATGTAGTTTTTTCTGGAAGGAGCCATGTCCAGTGAGGAGGTAGGTAGCATAGAGTCCTGGTGAAAACCAGACAGGTGTGAGGGGGTAGGAGGCCCTGACATCAGGGAGGAATCTTTTGGTGACAGCGCCTTTAGTTGATGTCTGCCATCTTTCTTGCCAGGTGTCTGTTAGATATTCATTCAGTCTCTTCTTTTCAGCGTTTCTGTTATTTGCTGGGTCAGTGGTGAAACCTGCACAAGTAACTGCTCTTCCTTTGGCTATTTGGTAGAGCAACCCATGACGAACAATCTCCAGGTCCAGTAGCGAGGGAATAATGCCAGTAGTGGAGCGATTTTCGGATCTCTGCAGTCTGTAGAGACCTCTCGTGTATTCAAAGATATCCGCCAGGCTGAAGGTTACCTTATCTGTTTTGTTGATGGTATTAATATAATTGGACAGATTCTCTGAACGCCGAGTGCCTTAGGTTTTAGTTTCTCATCAACTACCTTCTGAGATAATAAAATTTTCTTCCTCGCAGTTATAATTACATATAATTCTAATATCTAGATAAGGAAAAACATCATCTGTGGATGCCAAGTAGACTTTTTGTGCAACTGTCCAAATATGACATTGAAGAATAGTTTTCAGTATAAAGCTACACTGGTCTTCAAAGAAAGTGCATCACCTAGGACTTTCACATTTCTAACCCTTTTTCGCGATGGTAGGTGACATTAATGACTAGCATCACAAATAGAAATATAAACAAAAGATATTTATTAATAGTGAAAGCAAAGCTAAGTGATATTTGACAGGTGCTCTCAAAATATTCCAAAATTAGCATTTCAACCTTTATACAACAGTTTTGGTAACTCACAACAATTGTGGCTAAAATGTTATCAGAAGCCCTCAATTGGCTTCACTTTATCATTTTAAATGGAAAACAAAATGAAAGGTTCACCACGTGCAAACTAATATTTAGTTGAACGGTCTCTGGCCCTGATGACAGCTGCACGCCGTCGAGGCATTGACAAGATCAATTTCTGAAGAAAATCAACTGATAGTTCGTGGTTACAAACACGAATTATGAAGTTCACGAAGGGTCTTTGGTTTCTTTCTGAAAACTGTAGATTCCACACGATGCCAACAGTTCTCTACGATTCGGGTTCGGGCTGTTTCCTGGCCAGCTAACAGTTGTAATGGACCGTTCTTCCAACCATTTTGTCACCTCTAACAAATGTAAACACATTACTGTCGAACCTCTAATGCAGAAATGAAGCTAAAGTACCTACAGAAGTGCCTACTTACACGTTTCGCCCAATGACAAGAATCAGAGTCGTCCTGAAAGAAGCAGTTACTTGCCAGGTTGAAATGGTCTCTAACGGTTGGCAGCAATTTGCCTTCCAATATAGCCAGGTATCCATTGGCATTTATGGAAACTTTTATAAACTACAGGTGATACGAAATGGACCCCCATCATTTGGCTGGTAGGGCAAACGTTTAGAGCGAATAAATGTGTGGAATGGGTTTTTTTTTTTTTTTTTTTGGCTGATGCCAGATTAGTTTGCTTTCTTGCGTTTTTTTCCTCTATTAATGTTATTTGCCTTTGAATAAAAATTACTTTTAGTTTCTGATTAATTTTCGTGAAGTTTCAGTTCCTTTATTTTGACTCTCTCTCAGGTCTACTAGTGTTCTTTCAGATTGACTTTTGTCAAATTAACTATAATAATAAAATATATTTTCTATTTATACTCCGAGACGATCTGATGGTCAGCGGCGTTCACAAGATAGAGACAAGAAACAGCACCCAATTTAGCAGTGACGGGCTTGAATCTTGGCTGCTCAAGGCACGTGTACATGCATCTGTATTATAGATATAATTTTCATGTTCTTCTTTGCACATAAACGTTAAGTGAGTATTCAAAATTTTTAATGGTATTTTAAGGTTTGGGGTGCCGATTTTTTTGCACACAGGCGGTGCCAAATATCACGGATCGGTCGTGTGACCCAGAACACTTCCACCAGCATGAGAGAACCCGTGATTATATTCACTGTGCTATTAGGACTTGCATAGAAGTTCACCAATGTTTTGTAGAATTCGTGTTGGATGTCTGGAAAGCGTAGTAGCAAATTTTGTCTTTCATAATTCTTCGCGGATAGGAATTCAACTGTGTTGTGATCTACAATCATGTCATAGCTATGACTTCGTGTAGCCGGTTGGTATAATCACAATATTCTCCACACTAGGTGAAAAGTTCGAATCCCATCAATAAGACTGGTATTATTATAAGTCTTTTTCACAACGAGGCTGGATTAGTCTATCTTCCGAGAGGGTAGTGTGGTTTTTTCTCCCGGAATCTCGGATATTTCGTCCTCCGAAACAGCAAATAACCAACAAAACACTGCAATTTACAAACATGTTATGTGCGAAGTAATATGGCCTAAGTTGTAGAAGTGCTAAAACCCCTACAAAAAATGGCCCCAACTAACCTGTCCTTCACATTCATTTAGATTTGGCTGTTGGCTCATGCTTTCATTGTGTTTCAGAGGCATGTACACACTAAAATCGGTTGGTTTTTCTAATACACTGATACGAACATGTAACTATTTTTGATTGTGGTGTCAACTCTTTGGATATCCCATCTGGCCACTCAATCTAAATGAGGATGCATAATAATACCACTGCGTAATATGATAATACGTCTGATAAAATAGTGCAAGGTAGAAAAGACTATAAATCTTTATTAGGCTTCTACAGCTACAACGGAACAGGCTGAAGATCAGTGACAGATTTCTACCCGGCCAAGTACTTCCTGCAATACAAGCCCTGCTAATGATCGGAGTAGACTTCCAGAAATTTGTTTCAGATAGCAATTACAGGCGCTCATTGGCCGAACTTGTTCCGCTCTTGCCTTGCCCCTGATGTTGACTCATACCGATATCTCCACCTGCTATCTGCTATGAGGCGCAGAACGGCACGTCGCAGGTACACCGACCAGTTCTGAGGCAGGTACTGTCTGCCTCAGAACTATGTATATACTCATAGCTATATATCTGGATATATCTATAGCATGGTTTGATGCCACGTTTTAAAGTTAATTTCATGTCATGTTTCTTTTATTAGACTGTACATGTTTTTTTATTACCCCATAAACTTGTCAAGCCCCGGACCTCCTTGGCTGTGGCGGACACATTATTGTATCTTTACTGTACAATAAAGATTTATTCTTTTCTTCCTTCCTGTGTTGGTTGATGTAAAAGCAGTTATAAATGGCTATACAGTCCTATTCGTTTTAGGAAGGAGAAGAATTCTGTGAGATTTGATTTTTCACTTATGATATTTCACCGAAGCGACAAAGGTTCCTTTAAGCTTGTCAGACAACTGAATGACATTAGTCGAGCATTATTATATAGAGTACATTCCAGAAGTATGTGTTTCACTGTGAGTGGTGTATGACAATGATTACACTGTGGAAGGTCATTCCCTGACAAGAGAAACAGATGAGTTAAATGAGTATGGCCGATTCTGGCTCTAGCTAGAATTGCTTCTTCTTGTCTGTTTGCAATGAGTCTGGAAGACCATAATTTTGGTACAGGTTTAATTCGAAGTAGTTTATTATGAATTTGCGCATGTCATTCAAGAGTCCATCCACCTTTACATACATTTTGTATATTCATTTTATAATCAGTGAACGGTATTAGGGAATTCGTTGGGGCTGATCTGGATGGATGTTTGGCAGCCTCATCCACAATGTGCGCCGGTTGTTTGTGAGATAAGTTCGTAAGAAGTTAAACCACATAAAAATGCTGAAATCTAATGTTTGAGAACACCTGAATTCTTCAGTCAGATAAGTAATGACTTTTAACTTATTTCTATAACTTTTTAAACGAATTTCATTTAATGAAATAATACAGATTTTGTCTACGGTGAACTTTCCAAGCATTGATCTTAAATTCATTTTTTTTATTCTTTAACCGATTTTATAAGCTTAATGATTTATGAATAATTCTTCATCGCAAAAAATACCCTACTTACCTCATATATGCAAATGGCAGTTGCTAAAACGTTTTAAAATGGGTTTGGCTAAAAATTATATGCTATGGTGCTATATCGCATATACCTATCCGACAAGTCAAGTGCATGTCTAATTGTGCCTGCTGGTTGCTTCCATAGGCACCAATCAACGCCAATGTGCATTAGAGTGAATGTGTTTTGATGCTTGTTCCAGTCTTTTTTATAAATTTTTTTATTTAATAGATATGTTATTTTTTATTTATGTTTATTTTCTTATTTATTTTATTTATTATTGTATGTATGTTTAGTTTTTGTTTTTATATATGTTTTTTGTAACACTACGAGAACTTCTTTTTGTCTTCCTCTGCAGTGGGCCCCCAGAGGAATCTGGTCCACCGTTTGGCAACAACAGATGGGTGAGTCTCGAACTGAGACAGTACGAGCTCTATTAGGACTGGCCCACCTTCCTCTGGGGTCGGCGAGTAGCCAGAATCATCTCCTAGGTGCTCCTGGGTAGCCAAGTAGCCAGAACACACACAAATGTACTTTACTCACATATCTGAATCGTGTGCAGTGGTACTGTTGCAACAGAGACATGAGCTGGAGTTGAACTGACGTTCTACGAGCCATCCAACAAAATCACAATGTCCACATGTCGACATGCCCTTTTGGTGCAATGGTCTTATTTCACTCCGTGGCTGAGTTAGTATGTCTCAGGCGTAGATAGCAAGGTTCCCCTCCCCACAAGAATTTCAGCTTTTTTCGTTCAGAAAAACAGACAAATCGACCATAGAACACACGCAATTTACAGACACAAATTAGATCTACATCCTTCCTAAAATGAGGCCGCCAGACCTGTAGACCTCTAAATACGCCTAATCATGGCCTTATACAAAGCAATAATCACCTCCTCCTGTCTACTAGCAACGTTCATCATCATCATCAGCCATTTTCAATCCACTGCAGGATGAAGGCCTCTCCAGCAACTTTCCAGTTCCTTCTGTTTTGAGCACTGGCCATCCATTTACTACCTACAAACTCATGAATTTCATCTCTCCATCTCCGCCTTTGTCTTCCAGGTTTTCTTCTAGCTCCTCTTGGGTACCATTCTGTTATTTTCTTAGTTCATCTGTCATCATGTCTTCGAGCTATGTGTCCTGCCCAAGACCATTTTAGTGCTTTAGTTTTGATAAGAATGTCCTTTACTTGAGTTTGCTGCCTAATCCACGTGTTTCCCTTCTTATCTAACAGTCTGATTCCCAATATAATTCGTTCCATTCTTCGCTGTGTAGTTCTCAGCTTCTCTTCCATTCTTTTGGTGAGTGCCCAAGTTTCACTTCCATAAGTCATGGTGGGGAGTATACATTGGTTCATTATTTTACGTTTCAGACAAACTGGGATATTGCTCTTCAGTATGTGACTATATTTCCTGAATGCTATCCATCCAAAATTTATTCTTCTCTTGACTTCCAGCCATTTATCATTATTACAGCTAATAACTTGTCCCAGATAAGTATATGATTCCACCTTTTCAATTACTGCTCCTTCAATCATTATTTCACTTTCTGTGGCATACTTGTTCGTCATTACTTTTGTTTTAGCCGTATTCATCTTTAGTCCAAAATCCTTACTAGCTGTGCATAACTGATTAAGATTTTCCTCTAATTCTTTGGGATCGTGGCTTATGACCACAATGTCAACTGCAAATCGTAAATGGTTTAGGTACTCTCCGTTCACATTGACTCCTTTCTCCGACCAGTCTAATCTTCTGAAAGCTTCCTCAAGGGCAGCAGTAAACAGCTTCGGAGATATTGTGTCTCCTTGTCCAACTCCTTTCTCAATTTTAAATTTCCTACTGTCTTTGTCTAGTCTAATAAAGGAGGTAGCACTCTCATATATTTCCTTCAAAATCATAATATATGGGGTATCTATGCCTTGTCTTTCCAGTGCCCGAAACATTGCCTTATGCTGTAAGGAGTCAAATGCCTTTTTATAATCCACAAATGCCAGGCATAATGGTGTTTTATATTCATTCGCCTTCTCCATTAGCTGTGATATTACGTGAAGGTGATCCATAGTTGAGAATTCTGTCCTAAAGCCAGCTTGCTCTTTCGGTTGATTCTCATCAAGTATTCTTTCTAATCTGTTAGTAATGATCCTTGTGAACAACTTGTAGATGTGGGATAACAAGCTAATTGGTCTATAATTTCCAATTTCTGATTTATCTCCTTTCTTATGCAGCAAAACTATGATTGCATTATTCCACTGCTTAGGCGTCACCCCTTTTCTAATGCACTTTGTGAAGAGTCTTGCCAGTTTTTGTGTTATGTCTCGTCCTCCCAATTTTAACAACTCTACAATAACTTCTTCCCCCGGGGCTTTCTGATTCTTCATTTTCTTCAATGCATGTTCTACCTCATCAGGAAGAATATCAGGTATGTCATATGTGTTGCTACTTTGAAATCCATCTTCCCCACTGCTGGCATCATTCCCCTGCTCCTTGTATAATTCTCTATAGTAGTCTTCTGCTATTTGAATTATGCCTTCTCTGCTGTTTATAAGTACACCATCGCTATTCTTCAGTTTCAGTATCATTTGTCTTTCTGTATTACTGCTCATGGCTGCTGATTTAAATCCTTTGTTTTCCCTTAATGCTTGTTCTAATTTTCTTGTGTTAAATCTTCTTATGTCCTCTCTGAGTCTCTTTCTAATGGCTTTGCATAACTCAGTATACTCAATTTTCTCCCTGTCAGTGTTTTTCTTGCTTTTCATTTGTCGTCTTCGGTTCATCATGACAAGTGTTTCTTGACTAATTTTTTCTTCTTTGGATTTCTTTTTCCCTATAGGTTTCTTGGGCTTTATCACTTTCAGAAAGTTGTAATATTCCTCGTCGATATCTTGGTCCTGAGCAGTCTGCAGAAGCTCAAACTTGTTCTTAAGTTCCAGTACATACTGCTTTTTCTCCTCCTCTGTTATCTCAAAGACCTTTGTATTATTTACTCGAGTCAGTTTTTTCCTTTCCTTTCCTACATCTATATCAAGTGTACATCTTACCATTCTGTGATCACTTCCAACATTTACCTTATTCAGGACAGTAACATCATTCACAATATATCTTCTGTTAGTGAGGATGAAATCGATTTCATTAGTAGTTAATCCATTTGGACTCTTCCATGTCCACTTTCTGTTCACCCTTTTTTTTGAAAAAAGTGTTCATTACTGACAGTCCTTCAGATTCTGCAAATTCCACAAGTCTTTCACCTCTTTCATTTCTTTCACCAATTCCAAAATTTCCTATAGTTCCTCTTTCTGCGCTGTTTTGCCTTTTTCCAACCTTAGCATTGAAGTCCCCCATAATAATAGTGTAGTGGGTTTTCTGCTCATCTAGAAGACTCTCAATTTCGGTGTACATTTCTTCAACCTCTTCATCATCATGGCTCGATGTTGGTGCATAAATCATTATAATCTTTAGCTTGTACCTCTTAGAAATCTTGAGTATTAGTCTTGACACCCTTGGTGATGTACTTCTGAATTCCAAAATGTTGTTTTTAAAGTCTTTATGGACCAGAAACCCAACTCCACCTTCACTCCTTTCACTGTTTCCATTGGTGTATAGCAGATTTCCACTTGATAAACTTATAAGTGATTCATTTCTTCTTCTTGTTTCAGCCAAACCGATGATATCCCAATTCACTTTTTCTCTAATATTCTGTTCACTTTTTCTCTAATCCAGCTCTAATATTCTGTCTTCACCGATGAGTGATCTAACGTTATCAAATGAAATTATTATTTTAGGGTTTCCCGTAATTAAATATATTAACCCGTATTCGTGTCTGTAAATTGCGTATGTTCTCTGGTCGATTTGCCTGTTTTGCTGGACGAAAAAACCCCAGTTTCTGAGGGAAAAAACCTTGCTATCTACGCCTGAGACCGACTAACTCAGCCACGGAGTGAAAAAAGCCCACTAAAGTTCCTCCCGTCATCGACGGGATTCGAACCCGGGCCTTTTTCCACCCGGTGTGGGGAGGACGGTGGCGGTACCACTGTGCTACCCACGCAGACATCTAACGTTATAACAGGCCAAGTTCAGTTTCCGTGCATGGCAGCCTGGTCGTACCCTCAGATTCTTAGCACCCTCTGCTTCCACTCTGATCCTCTCGCTGTCGTAAGAGGGAGAGTGAAAGCTGCTGGGGACTGAGGGCCGTTCGTTTTGATGTGCTGTCATATGCTGGAGGGTTTGGTCTTTTTCTCTTCACGCTGACCAGGCGTCTTGAAGAGAACCACTCTACACGTTCGTTGCCACCTAAGTGACGTAACAGGACTTACCATCGAGAAGGTGTGCATGAGTGGATTTTAGGGAGGCAGGCCAATCGGACTTCTCCTAAATCTTCTGTAATAGAGAGATATTGGATCCATCAGTGTTTTAGGCTGAGTGTCTGATAACTCACAGGATACCTGTTCCACTCTAAGCCCCACTAGCAACGTTACTGTTTATCATTGATAAAATCCCGTGAGCTGTTCTGGCCGCATGTCTACCCTGCACAGAGAATTTCATATCTGACTGCTCAAATACTCCCAGAACTTTTTCATTCCCTATTACCCTGAGTGTACTACACAGTTCAGAAGTTACTCTGAGATTACTGCTACCCATATGCAGTATCTTGCATTTGGCAAGGTTGAACTTCAACTGCCATTTCTCAACCCGTCAACCTACATTTTCTAGATTTATTTTGCAGTAGTACACCGTCATTACTTTCTTTAACCACCCTCTGAACCTCCGTATCATCTGCACCCTTGAACATTAAGTCTGATATAGTTTCACTGACATTAATAAATATTGAAACAATGGGCACAGCACTGGACCATGGGTGATTCCAAATGATAATAGTAGTCCACGAAGAGCAGTGCCCATTGCTAACCACTCCCTGTCTTCTTTCAGTTAACCATTCCTTTATCCATAGCAGTAACGTGCTCTTAATACCATATTACTCCAATTTATATGGAAGTCTTTTACGTCCAACAGTATCAAAAGTGTTCAGGAAATCCGAGTATATGATATCAAAATTCTGTTTTGCATCCAGTTCATTAAGCACTGCATCATAGTAACTAATCAGATTGGTTAGACAGGACCGCCCCTTAACAAATACATGCGGTGACTCCAGTATAATCGCATTCCTGTCCAGATGGTCCTGCATTAATTACTATTTTAAACAGTGACTCCATTATTTTCCCTGGAACAGAAGCTAAATTAAGAGATCAGTGATTACTAATATCACCGTTTGGTCCTCATTTGTGAATTGGGTATACATTCGCACATCTCCAGTCCATAGGGACCCCTCCCCCTGAAGCCAAGGATGCTCTCATAATAATGGCCAAGGGTTTGCTTAACTCCTTTACTGCCTCCCTTAATTTGATTAACACCAGCCGATCAACTCTAGGTGCCTTTTTTGTTCGGCTTCAACAATATCTTGTTTACTTTCGTTTTAGTTATCACAAAGAAATTTACCTACCTGTTGGAGTTTGACAAACCTCTGGCTTCCCCTCCCCTGAAGAAATTGTCATGTGTGAATGTACTTGCAAAATACATATTAAATTTTTCAGCGACATGAGCAGGGTCATAAACTGATTCCCCATTGTCATCAAGTAGTCCAATGTGATACAAACCCTTCCTTACTGGCGAACAATTCCAAGAAACGCATCAAAAACATCTATGCGATGGTCTGCTGTTTTCCTTGGAATTCTTCGCCAGAGACTTCTCATAATCTGCGTTAGATTGCCTAACCTCCTTTTTTGTCTTAATTACAGACTAATTTATATCTGCTGTAGGTTTCTGTGCGTCTTATAATTTAAATGCATCCCACGCACTTTTCATCTCTGCCATATGATTCAATAGTTCGTCTGATATCTATTTAGGTCTAAGCCTTGAACAGTATTACTTCGTCGCTAAGAAAAACGTAGTAGTTTCTTCGATTACTTCCCTGAATGCTTCCTCCAATTTAGAATTTGTTGTTGGTAACATCATCAGTTGGCTCCACCGCATAGAATTTAAAAAATCTCTGAGATCCCTGTAATCACCTTTAAGAAAGCAAAAGCCTTTCCTTTACCCTTGACAGTATTTATTGTGTTTAATTAAATTCCACATTAGTACACTGTGTTCATTGCCAACCAGTGGATCTCTTCCAGCAGATTCTTAATGCATGAAGAATCACTGCTGATCAACAAATGAAGAGTATTGCTTCCTCTAGTTGCCTGTTTAACATTCTGTAGTATAAAATAGTTATCCAATAAATCTACAAAATCCTTGCTAGTGTGTGAATGACGAACCCACAAATTCCAGTGAACATCTGGAAAGTTAAAATCGCCCATTATGAGACATTCTGATTTACCGGCCAACTCTATTTCTGTGTATAACTGTTTGGTATACTCATCACAGTCATTTTGATTTATCTCAAACTCCTACTCTCAGTTTTGCTTTCCTAGTGCTTACATCACACCAAACTAAATCAACATTGCGCTGTCCACCCATGTCGACTGGATGCACGGCCTCAGATTTAATATTCTTCTTAACTATCACTTTATACAGGAAGGACAGACCTAATTGTCTGTACTTCCTGAATGTCTTCATTTCATGACTTAACGAGATCATCAAATTCATCAAATTTCTTTACAATATTCTTAGCATTGGTATACTTCAAGTGTACATGTGTGTGTTCTTACTTATAGTTACCCAAACAGAGCCCATGTAATCACTCGTTCCATGATGACGCACAGCTTGGCCTGAAATCCTGGACACCCTGCTTTCCAGGCTGTTGCATTTTCCAATGGAACAGAGCAAGGATCACTACCTCTGCCTGCAGCTGTAGGTAATCTATTAGTCTGTGTATTCCTCCAAGCTAGCAGTTTCTGATTCAACTATCACTGCCTCGATAGCATTAAAATAGTCTCGCACCCCTTCTATTTAAATGTATTCCATCCCTGTAAAAAGGTCTCTTCTGTTAATACGACAGACCCGGCAGAGAGAAATTTTACCTATGAGCCATGCGCTTAAGTCTTCACTTCTCTCAAGGACCGAATTGTTTGACAAGGCTCTCAATTTGTACTCCCTATTGTGTCTGGGCAAAATTGCAGACACTTTCAAATTTAATCGTTACTCGCGACTTTTTCCGAACATTGCCCTGTTGGGTAAGTCCTCAGATCAACTTTTAACAACATTAGTTCCAACGTCTACAAAAATATTACTTTTTGTAGCCTTAAAAGATAATATCTGCTCTACAATGCCATCAATTTTGTCCCCTTCAGACATACCCTAGTCCTATTTCACCTGTCCTGCTTGCACAACATATTTCCCGTTCACCTGAAACAGACTCACCGAAAATAACCACCTCCTGTGGTAACAGCGCGTTCTGCCTTGGAAATTGCTTCTCTGTTGCCCGATGCACCCATGTGAGTTCTGGCGTTGAATTAGGGGGCAGAGAGCTTGATGGAGTCCCAATATTAATTCCTTTGAGGGTATCTACCCTACTCTTCAAACTCTCAGAGCCGCTCATCAGAACGCTGAGCAGGCGCCTAATTTCTTCATGCACTGAACACACACTCCCAAAGACATCCCCCTCGGTTGTATCTTGTACTGTTTTAGGGATATCAGCAAACCTTGAACAAGTTGCACGCTTTTTTAGGCTGCGATTTGAAGGAAAATCGGTCACTTCAATTCTCTCCACAGATACAGCTCTCCAACTACTTTGTTCCCGTTGCTTTCCTACACTAGTCTAGGGAATGATGTACATTTAAATACACTTTAATTGATGAAGAATGGAAATCAATAAAATTAATCAACTAACTACCAACAGTTCGAAGATATCTAATACTATTTAACACAGTCCAAGAAAAAACCTCACATAAATAAATTTTCGTCCCTGTTTTTGTACACCTTCCATTTGTAGTGTAGTAGTAGTAGTAGTAGTAGTAGTAGTAGTAGTGGCATGTGATGCAAGAAAGCAAGTGTATGAGCTTATGCAGCATCAGCCAAAAAAAAAAAAAAGTCCAGTTCCTCCTTAAATTTATTCAACCTATCAACTTCCACAACGACAGATGGAAGTTTGTTCCAGCAATTAACCACCCGCTGGCTAAAGGCAAATTTCCGCACATCTAATCTACATCTGTCCTTTCTTAATTTGAATTTATGCCCCCTTAGGTTCGTAATCTGAACAAGTGGAAGGATCCCATCAGAATTCAGCGTGCTCAACCCATTCAAGGCCTTATATACCACAATCAGATCACCGCGCAGGTGCCTAGTCTCCAGCCACTGCAATTTGCAGAACGTAAGCCTCTCTTGATAAGAGGATCCCTTCATTCCCCTCACCAATCTTGTTGCCCTTCTCTGTACACGCTCAAGTAAATCTACATCCTTCCTAAAATGAGGCCTCCAGACCTGTACGCAGTACTCAAGGCGTGGCCTGACCATTGCCTTATACAGAGGTATAATCACCTCCTTTTCCCTGCTAGCAAAATTCCTATATATCATTGACAAAACCCCATGACCTGCCCTGGCAGCCTGTCTGCATTGCTCAGAAAACTTCATATCTGCCCGCACAATTACTCCCAGGTCTTTTTCATTTTCTACCACCTTAAGTGTAGTACCACACAGTTGGTACGTTTCTCTGGGATTACTTCTACCCATATGCAGTACTTTACATTTGTCAAGGTTAAACTTCAGTTGCCACTTCTCAGGGCATCTGCCCAAATTTTCTAGATCCTGTTGCAGTAGCACACTGCCATTACTGTCATTAACAACCCTGCCAACCTTTGTATCATCTGCAAACTTCGACATTAAGCCTGATATACCTTCATCAATATCATTGATAAATATACAAAACAACAGTGGACCTAACACCGAACCCTGTGGGACACCACTAATAACATTAGTCCACGAAGAGCAGCACCCATTGATTACCACCCTCTGTCTTCTCCCACTTAACCATCCTTTTATCCATTGTAGCAACTTACCCTTAATACCATTCTGCTCCAATTTGTACAATAGTCTTCCATGCGCAACAGTGTCAAAAGCTTTCCTGAAATCCAAATATATGATATCAAAATTATTTTTTGCATCCAGTTCCTAGTAACTAAATTCCATCACGTCTACTTCTGAAAATTAAGTAAATTCAACCAAATGCAACGAGCATGCGCTCTCGTCTCGCCCACCAACTGTCAAACTGCTGCACTTTCCAATAATTTTCGTATTTCACACAACTACAAGTAAAATGTAGAACAGTCCAAATTAGACCTCTCTCATTATAAAGAAACCTTTTATTACGTAATAACACATATTACAGAAACTATTAGAAAAATGAAATATTACAGATTATCAGTAAATTATAAAGAAAAGAAATTAAATCTTATAAATTAATAAAATACCTAGAAAACATGGAAACAGAGAATAAAATATTAATAAGACATATAAAAAGAGAACGTTCTTTACACAATATTATTATTATTAATAGTTAAGGAAAGCATTTTGCCTAAAATAAAGATATTTTTGTAATAAATGGATCAGGTTTGGTGCGAAACTAGTAATGATTTTAATATTGAAAACAAAAGCATGTTGGAGGGACATTTATTCAGAATGGAGTTTCTTATGCCGAGACAAGCTCTGTTCGTGAGAAAATGCTTTGCTGCACGTTGCACATGTGAAGGGTTTTTCTCTGGTGTGGACTCTTATGTGCACAGTGAGATGGACAGACTGTGAAAAACGTTTCGGGCAAAGGTTACACGAAAAAGGCTTCTCATCCGTGTGGGTTCTTGTGTGGCGCATACAATTTGCTCGTTGTACAAATGTCTTGTGACAGAATTCACAAGAATAGCGCTTTTCCTTAGAATGCACTCTCTTGTGACTTCTTAAATTTGATGATGTATTAAATGCTTTTGGGAAAATGTCACAGGAAAAAGGCCTCTCCCCAGTGTGGATCCGACTGTGATTTGATAAGTGTGATGAGGTCGATAATGATTTTCCACAATATCCGCACGTGTAAGGCTTCTCTTTGGTGTGAGTGTTGAGATGGCTTAAAAGGGAAGAATTTCGCGAGAATTTTTGATCACATTGAAAAGGCTTCTCACCAGAGTGAATAATCCTCATGCGACTTACAAGGTTATGCTTTAGTGAAAATCTTTTATCACAAATATCACAACAAAAAGGCTTTTCTCCTGTGTGGATTCTTTTGTGCACAATAAGACTGGATGATTGGCTGAATGTCTCCCCACAAGTTTCACAAGTGAAAGGCCTCTTACCGCTGTGAATGTCCTCATGTTGGCGAAGGAGTGATGAAGTACGAAATGCTTTGTCACAAGTGGCACATCTGAAGATATTCTGCCCAGAATGAATTTTCCTGTGCTGACGAAGAGAAGAAACCTTTAAAAACATATTCTCGCAATGCTCGCAGATGAGATCACTCCCTTCGTTATCAGTCATCGTAGTAGTCGAAGGCGTTCCTAATTATTCACCTGAAAAGATCAAAACCTTTTTATAAATCATGATGTAATTGATAATTAATTGATAAATATATTTTGCACTTGGTAAGAAGAAAAGCGCAGTGGAATCTCATGCTGGTCACTGATCGAAGGGAACATTAATAAATAATATGATTTGTTATTCATTTACTTTTTGGCGACATTCATAAACACAAAAATATGAAACATTTCACCACCAGCTGATACTCTGCAAGTAGGGCACCCTCCACCACTTCAGAAATGAGTGTCATCCCCATTTAGGCAATGTGTTTGGAACTGTTTGGATAGATGCTGTCAGCTGTTCATTTCTGAAACATGCAGAGCCGACCCATCTATTAGGCTAACTTAGGCGGTCGCCTAGGGCGCAAAGGTCCAAGGGGCGCATTCCAACAAAATGCAATTTTGTTTTAGTGGTTAAAAATAATATTTAAATTAAATAAGGTAATAAGGAAATCATAATAATATACAGTAAGCAGATAAATATTATGGATGAATGAGTGGGAATAGGTAAGCTTGTTGGTAGGCAGGGTGATGGATAGATTGGAGGATGGATGGTACAGAATACAACTGGGGCGCAAATTTTAAGTCCCGCCAAGGGCGCTTGAAACCCTTGCGCCTGCTCTGGAACCATGTACATTATTTTGCAAGTTACAATACGCTTAAATGTCTTGTTTCGATGTGTTTTGCAGTAGTTCCTGTGGAAGAGTGTCAAAAGCTTTCTTGAAATCTAAGAATTCGATATCAAAATTATTTCTTTGCATTCAGTTTGATTGTGGTTGCCTGGTGGTATTTAACCAGCTTGGTAAAACAAGATCTACTTTTAACAAATTCATACTGTTATTGACATATAACTACGGAAACTTTCAACGTCTTCATTTATTTCTTTGATAATCACAGACTCCATTATCTTCTCTGGAACAGAAATCAAGCTGTCGCTGTCTTCGTTCTTTCATATATTTATGAATAAGAGAGACATTTATACAGCTCTAGAATTTGTAGGGGATGTCCCCTAAATTCTAGGATACTGCCAGGCCTGAATGTTTACTCATTAGTGTTGTGGTTGCTATTAATATAATTGGATAGAATAATTAAGCCTGTAATGTCTTACCTTTTTGCATCTCTTCCACTATCCTCTCAGATATCATAAAATAATCAAACTGCCAATGATTGAGGTATATAATGCCTTGAATGGTTTGAGCAAGCTCAATGCCGATGAGATTCTTCTTCTTGGCTAGATTAATCGCCTGAGGACATATAGTGACTATTATTAGTAATCACTGCAGTTTCTTTCCAATTACGATTGGCCTATGTTACACTTTTTTTACTTTCGAGACTGCTTTCATTATATGGGTATAAATACGAATTACCTTTTATCATAACTTGTAGTAAAAATCTGCAGTAAGATTTTATGGACGTCTGAATGTCTTCTCACAAGTTTCACCAATGCAAGGCCTCTTATTGCTGTGATCATCAGCTGCAGGTGTTAAGATGGTTTAGAATGACGAAAGAAATAGCATGACGCAATCAGTACGGGTATTGTACGAAACGGTTTGCCGCAAGTTGCACATCTGAAGATATTCTAGTTCGAAGTAAATTTCCAGAGCTGACGAAGATAGGAAAGCTTTGAAAATACCATCCCCCAATTCTGAGAGATGAAATGACTCTCTTTGTCATCATTCATCTTGAAATTCAAAGACAATTCAAATTATTCACCTGAAAAGTTCAAACCTTTTTACCATACATGATCGAAAACACGAAATTAATTGATAATTAGAATTAATTTACAGATATTCTTAATACTAACTAAGAAGAAGAAAAGGGCAGTGGAACGTCATGCTATTCACTTATATAAGGCAATATAAATAATACGATTGGCTATTGATTCACTACTTCGGTTAAATATTCTTAAAACATGGAACAAGGAAATATTTTGTTGTCACCCAATACCGTGACGAATTGGCACACTGTACCGTTTCAGAGATGAGACTGTCATCTCATTTACGCATTTAGTGTGGGATTGGTTTGAGTGATGATTCAGCAATTCTTCTTAAAGTGAATATGACACTCGTTTCTGACTTTTGTAAATTATTTTAGATGATGCAATACACTTGACAGATGTCCCTTTTTCATGGGTCACATGTATAGCAGTCATTCGTGTGGAATGGTGCCAAAAGATTTCACCCAAGGATTCGATGTCATATTTATTTATTTATTCAGTTGGAGATCATAATCTCACCCCTGGACAGCACAGTGCTATTGGGGTTTACATTAGTGACAAGTTAGTAATTACAATAATGATTACAAAACTTAAAAGATAAATGATTAGTTTATAACAATAATAAAAAAGAGATTAAGGGGAATAAACAAAATTAAAATAAATATATAACAATAAGAGTCAATATTAATTCTATAAAAATTAACAGATTTTGATCAATGCGATTAGAAGGAAAAAGTCCATTTTGAACTCCATCATAAAAAGTGGCCATTGACACATCCCAGAACGAAAACAGCATTCCGAATTGCTCCTAATCAGACGATGACGTAGGGTTTCTGGTTTGTAGAGCTAATCAACCATGGAATCAATCGTGCTGCCTTAGAATTGAACCACGGAGATGGTTTTGGCCAAGATTTGTTTTCTGTATTTCTTTTCAAAACATATTTTAGTTAGGTATATTTCAAGGATGTTTCCGAAATTGATGGTATTGGAGGGGAACATGTATGAAATACATGTGAAGCTTTGAAGTGCGTTTCTGTAGACAGTATAGTTGTAATTTTGGCTCTTCTTCTCTTCCTGGTGCATCACCGACCCACAACTGGTAAAAAGATACATCGTATCAATCCTTTACCCGACAATACTGTATGCTTCAGAGATAGCGGCCTCGGCTGCCGAATCCAACATTAAAAGAATATTATCTGCCGAATTCTGGCTTCTAAAATGGGCCAACAGCAAACTCCACCTTCCCCCAGCTCTCAGATCAACGCAGTTAGCAGAAGCCCTTCAACTACGCAGGCTCCGATCCTACATCGGAGAAAGAAGGCTGCTGTTCACCATCAAGATGGCCACCGGTAAAATTACAGAGCCAAACTTCTGGGATCACTGCTCTTGGCGCATTCTTCCCCCTTATCTCCGGTCTTCAGCACAGCTGCCAGCAAACCGTAACCGGCTAGTACTAACCGACAGATTACTGCCAAAGCAAATGCTGCAAGCCATCGACGGGGACCTCCAAGAAGTGGTCAATAATAAAAAATACAGGAAGGGAATCCTCGTGGAACTGAAAATGTAAAACTGTGCTTTGTTGCCTTCCAATAATCAGATGTAACTTATGTTTTTCTCATGTATATCTCTTTTGTAAATATGTTTTGTAAACCTCTGGCACCACCATGCCATGACAGGACTAATTGTATGTCTATCATGCTGCAATTAAAGATTCTATTCTATTCTATTCTATATTCTATTATATATTATGTTTTTAATGTCGGGCGCATCCAATGTGTGTGTAAACAGCTGAATAAGGGTTATAACATTCCGTTTAACGATGAGATGCGATGAGATGATTCCACGGTAGGATATTCAGGTTTGAGAAGAGTACCGCCTTGGAGATTGTGAAGGTCTTCCTTGCGGCGCAGTTCAACTATCGCAGGTACCAGTATTCTAATTCAAGATGGCTACGTTTCAGGTAGGAGGGCGAGCCAGATAGCCAAATCACTGATGCGTACATAATGACTGGGACGATACATCTCTGGACATTCTGAACGATTAGATTTGCATTACAAAAACCGGTGAGCTCTTGCCGATGGCCCACATGGCAGAGAAGTACCGTGGATGGGTTGAAGGAGAAGTATGGGGGGAGGGGGATGCCGGAAACTTTGCTCTAGAGACTAAACATGGGTTTCACCACTTCAAGCCTCCAATAAGCAAAGTGGTGGTATTTCACCGGTTGATGAAAGTCATCTACCACCTTAACTTGCTTCTGGAGTCCACGAAATGAGGGAGGACAGTTAGGTTTTGCTCCCATGTTAACCCGAGATCTTTGTGATGAGAAACCTTCCTGATTTCAGAACCATTAATAATGGAGGAATGTGGTTCTTTATTTTCTTTTTAGTAAAAATGACTTGCGCTGAGTTTTCTTCATTTATTTGTAAACCAATGGCATGTAAATACTCTTCAAGAAATGCGAGTTACCATGCTACTTAATCAGAGATTAAATGGGCCGAGTTTGGTCTCCTCAAGTCATGAATAGTTTCAAATAATCGGTATAGGTCAGGAAGTCTTGGTTAACCGATAGAAACGGTTCCAGCGCAGCCACAAATAGCGTTGAGGAGAGGACTCCCCTTTGTGGGACACCCCTCGAAATGGTGAAACTTCTGCTGAAGTATTAATGTGCGACTAGCAGATGTTTAGGTTGAAGGACTGAGGCCAGGACTTTCAAGAGACTGCCGGTGATAGATTATTTTTTGCATTCAGTTCCATTGTGATTACGTCTTTGAGTTTGTTCGGACAAAATCTTCTTTCGAGAAATCCGTGACCGTATTGCCATATAACTACGTTGATGTTAAGATGGTCCTTTATTGCTTCTTGAACCACTGATTCCATTATCTTTTGTGGAACAGAAATCAAGTTGTCCCTGGCTTCATAGTTTCATATACTTTACGAACAGGGGATATATTCGGACACCTCCACAGTCCTTAGGGATCTTCCCTGAATTCAGGGTTACATCCAATTTCAGATGAAGGAATTTTCGGATATCGTAAAGTTCTCTAACTCGTAGTTGGAGTTAAGCATAATTGTTATATACCCATCCGTAAAAACGTCATGTAGAGATGAAAGAATTCAGTAATTTTATGCAACTATCGAAATATCACAGTAAACAATAAATATAAAAACTGTCTTTTGCTGTATATTGATGCCAGCGCCCTCACTGGTGGACAGTGGTTATAAATTGTAATGTCACATTGCGTGAACACATCCTGATTGCAAATACCCACAATAAGGCCACGAAATTTTATATCCTTTTTACAACGTAGCAGAGATCAAGGGTCTAAGGGAAGGGTTTCTGTTTATTTATTTATTTTTTTCCGTAAAGCTCATGCTTTGGGATAACAAAGAGCAAACCAACCTAAAATTAGAGGTAGGCGCAGTACGCCAAAGCTAAGCCTTCCCTGCTCTGATGCTGAACACATAGTAGTTTGTAGCTCTGTTGGTAGCATAGCAGTCTTCCACACAGTTGGAAACATCTCAGTTCGAAATTTTATGGGTCTTTCTTACACCGTCGCTGAGTTAGTCTGTCTCTGGTGAGGACATGATTTTTCTCCCGGTAACTAGGGTTTTTCTCCGGCTAACAGCAAATCGACCACAGAACGCATGAAATTTACAGAATAAAGAACACTACACAATATGGCCTAAGTTGCTGATGCGCATGAACCGTACTACAACAACAACCCTTCCAAGATGGGATATACAACAATTTTTCTTTAAAAGCCAGCAACAAGCAACTTTACTTAGTGAATATTAATAGTAAATATTTCATCCCCCCCCCTTCCCCTATTACGATTGTACTCAAAATCTGAGTTTATAACTTTTTTAAAGTCGCAGTTCCTTTATTTTGACTCCTTTCAGATTTACTCTGAGATGTACAGCTATTTCACTTTTTCTCACGTGAGTTATATAACTGACATTTGCAAATCGAAATTCAGTTCGCTTCCAACATTACTCCGTTTTTTAACAATCTCTTACAACAGTTTTTCTCTTTTTTATCGGAGTCGTTGAATGCTGCTTAAACTATCAAATCCATTATGGTGGCGTTGTTTAGTTAGAGAAATGCGCAATTCGAATTTAATTCTATAACATATTTGTAAAGGAATTGCATTTAATTAAGTAACAGCCATTTTGTCTTCCTTGACATCTTCAAGCATTGATGATAAATTCATTTTGTTTGTAATTTATTTGTTATAGGCTTAATGCTTCCTAAATAAGTTTTCATTTCAAGAATTGCACTTCTTACTTAACCTGACGTATTGAATCGGGAAATTCCTAAAACGTGTTAAAAATTGTTTTATCAAATATACAGAAATATATTAAAGACAACGAACTGAGGACAGCAGAAAATAGGAAATTCAATTGCAAATGATATTCGTATCTGTACAAACACCATTTCAATCAGTGACGCCACGCCACCTAATGGCCTGACTCTTTTTTGTGTATCGATAACTGTAATATTTGTCGCGAAACACTGACAGTTTTAATATTAAGATATTTTAAGATTTAATTTCTGCATATGCATTTAAAGAAAAGTAATTCTCTCATTTTGAACTAATGTAAAATAAAATAATTAGGAAAACACAAAATAAATATAATGTACTTTATATATTGTTAATTTTATCTATATGTATATATTATACTATGGTACTTTGAAATCCTCCACGTCCAAACGAGTTGAGCCCTTATTATTGTAAATTGAATTGATATTTCCAATAACGCGTTTTCAATGTAAATCAATAAGAATGGCTCCTTATGTGAAATTACTATAATATGGACTCAAACGAGTGACCACTATAACTAATTATTATGTTGACTTACTTTCATAAATATAGCGTATGTTATATTAGAAAGCTCATGTCTTCAATCTTTTTATTCTTCTTGGATGGAAGGTGTGATGTATTTGTTCATTAATTTGTTATATTAAATGTTTTGTTTCAAATAATTGTCTCTCTCTCTCTCTGCTAACTCTTCATTTACAACAGAGAAAAACCAGTTGTAGAATCACAAAAGGTTTTTGCAGAGTTAGAGATTTTAAGCTAATTTGCATAACTGAAGTCTCTAATGTAACAGAACGCTAATCCAAATCGCGATATTTTATTGGTGGGGTGATTCCCCTCTTTTAAAATATTCAGGATATACGAGATTATTGTCCTATTTTACCACTAGATGGATATATTAAGCCAGAGGAATGTTCAAAAATTAAGAGCACTGTGGTTCCTAAAAGAAAAAATTCCACAGGTTACAAGCGTAAAGATGTAAAGCACACATTTCCATTTTATTACCTTACCAGTTGACAAAATAAAATGATACGTGAAAATCGGAAAAATATTTTCCAGAGGTTAACAAAAAAAAAGAAGACAGAAAGTCAACTACACTGTATATTCCCAGGTGGTCACCTTCCAATTACTAACAACACTTAACGCTTCTTAAGAAATCACAAGGGAGTGCATTCTGCGGAAAAGCCCTATTCTTGTGAATTCTGTGACAAGACATTTTCAAGTCGAGGAAATTGTGTGCGCCACACGACAATCCACACGAGTGAGAGACCTTTTTCATGTGGGTTTTGCCAGAAATCTTTTTCACGGTCTTTTAGTCTAACCATGCACATTAGGGTCCACACCAGAGAAAAACCCTTTACATGTGCAACGTGTGGAAAATCATTTTCTCGGAACTTCGACTTGTCCAAGCATAGCAAATAAATGTAAATAAATAAATGTAAATCCACTGTAAATAAATGTCCCTTCAAAATGCTTTTGTTTTCAATGTTCACATGAGTCAGTTGCGTAACAAGCTTGATTTATTTTTCACAAAATTTCATTTTTTCGTGGCATGAAGCTTTTCGTTGCTACGAATCACTTTTTATTGTTCTTCAACGTCTTTACTTGGAATTTCCCAATTTAAAGACCGTTCTCTTTTTATATTTTTAATCACATTTTAGTTTCTTTTCAGTTTCCATCTTGTCTATGTATTTTTTTAATTTTCTAAGATGTAATTTGTTTCTTTTCATTTTATTGACATTCTGTAATATTTGATATCTATTATATTTCTTAAATTTCTGTAATGTTTCTTATTCTGTAATAAATAGTTTCTTTATGATGTGAGTACTTCTAATTTGGACAGTTCTGCATTTTACTTATATTTACAGGAAGTTCGAAAATTATTGGAAACTATAGGAGAAACAGGAGTGAGCGCTGAGAGATCAACAGAGAAGGCACTCCTTCCCTAAATGAGTGAGAGTGCAGGCATAGATAAATCCTACGCCAACATAGCGGCGTCAGAGATGAAATCCTACCCCTAAGGGGGTTTGCAATGATCTTGAGGTTTTACGCCTGAGAGTAGAAAAGTCTGTGCTCAGACGTAGCCTAGAAGAGTGGGCTAGTTACAAATCAGTGGGATGGCAGGAATGGATGCAGCATCGAGAAGGGTCTTCTTCACTTGCAGAGAACTACGAAATTGTAGGAATGGGCTGAAAGCTTCCTTGTTTACAATCAGAATGGAGCGAATTAAGGTCAGAAAGGTTGATCTAAAGGAGGAGCTGTTGTCAAAGATCAACGTAAGCCACGCAGTTCTGCAGGAGATCAGCCCATTCTTCCTCAAAATCTCCATACTGTTTTAGGCGGGCCTTGATGGAGCCGTGGCCAGTCATCAAAATGTTTTCCAGGTTCTCAGCAAACCAGGACAGGGTGCGTTTCGTTAAGAAGCTGACGTCACGTATAAATTTTCTGTTAGATTCGCCTTTGTTTTCAGAGGATCAGCGGAACTTAAGAGAAAAAAAAAAAAAAACTCAACTGTATTATTAGGGTCAGCTGGATATTTTCTTTCAACAACCCATGTGTGTTGTGTGTGTAAATGGCGTGTTTTCTCTGGTCGATTTGTCTGCTTTGCTGGACGAAAAACCCCTGTGTTTTCAGGAAAAAACCTTACTATCTGCTCCTGAGACTCTAACTCAGCTACGGAGTGAAAAATGCCAATAAAAGTAGCTCGCCTCATCGACGGGATTCGAACTCGAGGCTCTTCCCTTATTTATAGTATTATTGTATAGAAACTAATGTTTATATATGCCTAATTTATGTACGACTTCTATGTCTTCTGTCTAAGTTATAATGTACAAATGTATATAGGCACCCTCCTAGCTGAAGGCTGTTCAGGAGTGAAGCGTATGCAATAAATTGAATAATAATAATAACTGAATGCGACCCGTTGACCACGTGATCACGAGAGTGAGGAGTTAATCGACCTACGTTTCATAGATAAGGTATCAGTGGTTCAGTAGGTAGTAAAATTCCGAGGGTAATGGGTAAAAGGAAGGATTTATCGGACTTTCATCAATGATAGATTGTGGATGCTCGATGAGCTGGTGCCTCGATTTCCCAAACGTCTGAACTGGTAGGGTGTTCGATATCCACCTTACTTAAAAAGGATACCAGGACTGGCATCAAAATGGTCAAACAGCGACCCGACGGCAAAACTGCAAAGGTCAGCGAAAGGTTGATGTCAGAGGTGAGCGCCGAGTCCGACAACTCGTACGGGCGAACAGGCGCAGCACTGTTGAAAAATTGACTACCCAATGCAACACGGGCCAACCCGGAATATTATCTGGCATGAACATGCGTCGCACGCTCGCACGTATGGGCTATACCAATAGTCAATCCGTACGGCATCCTCTCCTAACCAAGGTTCATCGGCGTAAAAGACTCTCTTGGTGCAAAGAGCATGCAAATTGGATATTAGAAGAATGGAAGGCGTGCTGGTCGGATGAGTCACGTTATTTACTCCACACCGTGGATGGTCGTATACGGATTTGGCGGCAACAATATGAGCCTCTTGATCCATCATGCTTGGGATACGGACATACGGCTCACTACTGTACCCACACATCTCCATCTTGTGGGCATTGTGCCCAGAGTGGCCATGTCTACGCAGAATGCCCGAATAAAGAGGAATCCCCTTGCTGTATAAATTGTAAAAGGCGCAAAAGAAACTTCCAGCATTCTATTAAAGATCCCAACTGCTGCGAATATAAAAGAGCTTTAGAACTGGCACGACAAAGGATTTCTGATGAGTGAGTCGGAAGCTGCGAATACAGCGCAAATTGATTCTGAGGTGGATAGAGTTCTTGGTTCTTCAGGAATTAAAATCATGCAGATAAACGGCCACCGTTCTAGGCTGGTGGCTGATGAAATTAGGAAATCAATGGAGGAGAACTTGATTGATATAGTATCCGTACAAGAACCGTATTGGGCCAGGGTTCAATCGGAACCAAGCTTTAAGATACTGGGATATCCTCTGAGTGCAAGAGTTGTGCAGCCTGTACAAGAAGAGCCCAAATCAGGAATCGTGGTAACCAATAACGATTTAGATGTTGTGGTGATACACGGGTTGTGTAATCAATGTGCCACATGCGTGATGATTGCAACAAAAACATTGCAATTTTATCTTATTTCATTATATTGTCCTCCATCAATGGATTTTAATAGCTCCTTGGATTACCTAGAACATGCACTATTTATGTTGAAGTCTAATCACGTAATAATCACTACTGATGCAAATGCTAAATCAAGTCTATGGCATAGTTCTACAACAGATGGGAGAGGTCGTCTGCTTGAAGAATTTATATTTAATCACAATTTATATGTGATGAATATATCCAATCAGCCGGCCACATTCTCTGGACCTATGGGGCAGTCCAACATTGATGTAACTATAGTAACTTCTGGCCTACGACACTACATCTATGATTGGCGAGTCATCTCTGACTGGACATCTAGTGACCAAAGAGTTATCTCCTTTTATGTAAAAACTGTTACAACTTTTGTTAGTCAACATCGAGTGCCTGGGTTTGTTCGGTTCTCACTGAAAACAATTGATTGGTCTGCATTCGATGCATCAATTCTTATGGACTTCTCTGTGATAAGGCAACGTCAGCTAATAAAATATTCGGCTGACTCTCTTGCTGTATTTATACAGGATTCAATTATAAGAACAGCGTACAAGGCTAGTAAGAAGAAAGTTGCTACATCGAAATCCTGTCCTTGGTGGACTTCAGAGTTAACAGTACTAAGGCGAGCAGTAAACAGGGCTAGAAGACAGTATCAACGCCACAGACATTGGTCCCCCTCCGAGGTTGCAAGGCTGCACGATGAGTATTTGTCGTTAAAAAACAACTACAGTAGGAAGATAGCTGAAGAGAAACGGGCGACATGGACACTTTTTGTGAAAGAATCGGGAAATTCTAACCCGTGGGGTTTACTATATAAACTGTGACGTGACAAATTCAGGTATGGGGAAGTGTTTAATACTGTAACCACGGATATCAGTGAGACTATTGGTTGGAAGGACTCCGTTGAGATAATTTTAAGAAAGTTATTTCCAACTGGCGATCCTCAGGAAGATACTGAGTATCAAACCGGTATACGTAGAGATAATCGGCTCTATGTAGCTAGAGAAAATACTGCGGAGTTTACGATGGAAGAACTTACAAGAGTTTTGAAGAAGCTTAATCTCACAAAATGTCCTGGAATTGATCTAGTCGAGAATATATTTATAACGAGGTTCTATAAGTCGTTACCTAATATCCTTTTATTAATGTTTAACAAATGTCTAACAGAAGGGCTGTTTCCAACGCAGTGGAAGATTGCATTATTGAAGTTAGTTAGAAAACCTGGGAAGCCACTAACTGAACCTAAATCATATCGCCCTATCGCTCTTTTGGCAAACCTTGGTAAAATCCTTGAAAGGTTAATGGCATTACGGTTAACCGACCTGCTAGTGCAACAGGATATGATATCGCCTCAGCAATATGGGTTCACTCCTGGGAAATCCTGTGAAGATTGTCTAGTGGCATTTCGCACGCATATTGAGAATTCTACATCCAAATATGAATTAGCAATGTACGTGGATTTCGAAGGGGCATTTGATACTGTTTGGTGGGAGGCAGCGATGGCTCAGTTAAGAAACGCTGATTGTTCCAAGGAATTATATATGCTTTTCAAGAGTTACTTTTCAAATAGATATGTGCTATTGAAGTCCAAGCACTTTGAGCTACGAAAACAGGTTGTGAGAGGATGTCCTCAAGGCTCCGTCTTGGGACCCCTTATTTGGAACCTAGTTTTACAGAATTGGTTGGTTCGCACATTCCTTAATTGTAAGGTGCTAGCATTTGCAGACGATCTGACAATTATAATTGCAGGACGATCTCGCTCACTCTTAGAACCGAGAGCTAGTAGTGTGCTGACAGACTTAAGTTCTTGGGCTCAAAGCTTTAAGCTTGCTATTAGTCCTTACAAAACTAAAATGATGTTATTTAAAACAGCTTTAGATATAAATCGACCTCCTCAGATCAAGTTGAATGGTGTACAGTTACCTATGGTCCTTGATACCAAATACCTGGGAATTATTGTGGACAGTAAGTTATCATTTCACTGGCACTTATTATATTTAAGCAATAAAATCAGGAAATTTTCTGGTGCTATCATTAGAATTTCAAAGTCTGACTGGGGCCTATCACACAAAACACTGTTTCTGTATTACAAGGCAGTATTCCTTCCTATAACTACGTACGCTGCAGGAGCCTGGTTCCATAGAGTTAAAATAGCTACGTTTCGGGCTAAACTAAATTCCATACAACGCATCATGCTTCTTGGTATTCTAAGAGTGTGCAGAACGGTGTCCACTGCCGCGCTGCAGGTGTTGGCCGGAGCGCTACCCTTGGATCTACATTTGTTGTATCGTGGTTTTTGCTACCGTATTAAGAGGGAAATTCCTACACAACTTTTTGGTATAAAGATAAATATTCGCTCTGACTGCAGAGGCGAAAAGAAAAGATGTATGAATGAAATAATCAATTTATGGCAGACAAGATGGGATACCATAACTACTGGAAGAGTGACCAACTTGTTTATCCCGAACGTGACTTTTCTGAATGATAAAAAGGTTCGCAATTGGTTTACACCCAGTTTACAGTCGTCATTTTTGTTAACAGGGCACAGGTCAATGAATGAGAAATTATATGCATTAGGACTAAGTAACACGGACCTTTGTTTTTGCGGGGCCAGGGAAGGCTGGCGGCACATACTATATGAATGTCGAATATATGACAATGCCAGGACAGCGATACGTGAAATTCTTGAGAGTATAGTAAGGTGGGGTTCCGTGTTTTTACTTTAGAGACGAGGGATCGTAATTTTCTGCCTGGGAGTTGTACGCATTTTATCCCATGTGATTTTAAGACTCTACAAACCTGTTGTGATAGGTTTCGGTTGTATGGGATAAAGGCGCTCGCGGCTGAATCATTACCATGGATGTTTCTGTTGGTCGCTACGTGGCCATGTGTCTGTAGGTGACACCAGTCAAGGGTATTGATGGGATAGCCACACCTCGTAAGATCCGCCTTGAATTTAGTAATTTCGGTGCGTTGCCATTTACAGATCTAGAGTGTGCCTAGGCACGAGTTAGCAAGGTTCGTGCAGTGGCAAGAAGATGGCTACGCGCGTGTGCTGACCGGAAGTTGGTAAACTGGCCAGCACACATTGATTTACGATGGACAGTTGTCTTCAACCGCGTGCCCTCGCGCCGGACAAGGGTGTCTAAGTATGGTGCCTCTGTGTTACAGTAATTTTATTTTTGATAATAATGAATCCAGACCGCACAGACCACTTTAATCACCTCTTTAATCACGCTTTAATCATACTTATTTATATATTTTCCCCTCTGGAGTGGGCACTTGGAGGAATCTAGCCCACCTTTTGGCAACATCAGGTGGGTCAGAGTCTCGAATGGAGACACTACGAGCACGATTGGGACTGGCCCACCTTGCCGTAGTGTGGACGAGTACCCAGAATCATCGGTCCAGGTGACTGATGTTTCAGGGTAGCCAAGTGGCCAGACACAACAACAGAACACACACATAATACACACAAACCAACACATCACATAACTGGCCCATTTGTAGTGATACTGTTCTTCATAGAAATACGAGGCGGAGTTGAGTCGACGTTCTAGGAGCCGCCCTTTAGAAAAACAGGTGTCCACATGTCCACACATGCTTCTCGGCACTGTCTGCGTGTGTAGCACAGTGGTATCGTCACCGTATTCCCCTCAACAAGTGAAAAAGGCTCGGATTCGACTCCCGTCGATGACGCAGTGAACATTAATGGGCTTGTTTCCACTTCGTGGCTGAGTTTGTTCGTGTCACGCGTAGATAACAAGGTTTTTCCCCCCCGAAAGTGAGTTTTTTTCGTCCAGCAAAACAGTCAAATCATCCAGAGGACACACGCAATTTACAGACACAAAATACGAGTTTATGTAATCAATTACGGGTAAGCCTAATATAATATATTTTTTTCTTCTCCGCTCTTATCATCGTACCATTCCTCATTTCTCGATGTTGAGGTCTCACCCAAGGTTAGGCGAGCTGCACCCAGAATTGCTTCCTTTATACAAGTCCATTCGTCTTCCATATTGTCACTGTTTTCCCATATTTCTGCAGTCTTCCAACTCTGCCTTTCAATAACTCTATCTCTCGATTTCTCTACGTTCTGTCGCTTCGTTTCCTCAGCTTTTCCTCTTGCTACTAGGGCTATTTTATACTCCAGTCTGGCTTCCACTATAAAATGATCAGAATCAGAACTGACGCCCCGAAAAGAATGGACATTTTCAATTGCAGTAGCCCACCTCTTAGAGACCAGTACATGATCGATTTGATTAGCCTGATTTATACATGGAAAATCCCCCGGTAAGGGACTTTCTATGAACAAATCATACTCTCTAAACTAAGCCGACTAACTCAGCCACTTTGTGAAAAAGGCGCATAAAGATTCCTCACCTCATTGCCTTCCATAATCTATGAAAAGAATACTGAAAGCACACCGAATTGAGAAAAAATGTCTCAGTAAAAAATTCATTTTCATATATTTCATATATTAATTTTCATATATACTAGAAAGTATTAATTGGTAATTATACTTTTTGTTTTTCTAATTATTTGCATATTTACTTATAGAGAATTTGAAAATATAATATGTGCATATAGACATAATTAACAATACATTTTATATTTATTTTATATTTAGCCAATATATAGTTATCAACACACAGAAAGGACTAATCTGTCCGTTAGGTGGCGTGAAGGTCAGTCACTGAATTGTCTGTTATGGAGATATGTATCATTTGTAACTGAATTAGTAATTTTTTGCTGGCTGTTCGTTGTCGTAAATCAGTTCAGTTTCTGAGCTTTGACATATATTTGACAAAACACTTTTTGAAAGGATTTAGGAATTTCTCGGTTGCGTATATCAGGTAAGAGTTGTATTTATTGAAATGAAAACTCGAGTTTTGAACACGTTAAGCCTAT
Organism: Mastigoproctus giganteus; assembly: GCF_048544385.1. Lineage (NCBI taxonomy): Eukaryota > Metazoa > Arthropoda > Arachnida > Uropygi > Thelyphonidae > Mastigoproctus > Mastigoproctus giganteus. The sequence continues at coordinate 25,315,954 of NC_143575.1, forward strand.
AAGTTCAGGCTACAAACGAAATATGGTCTTTGCTTAAAACGTTCAGTGTGGACAACATCGGAATTATTTAGTTAAATCCAGTTTATTTACGAATAAGTTATAGAAAACAGTTAAAAGTCATTATTTTTCTGATTGATAAATAGAATTGTTCTCCAAAGTATTAATTTTTGCTTTGTTACATGGAAATCCCTAACAAATATCTCTGACCAAATAACACCGTTATAATGTATTTGATAGCATAAGTGGCATGTAAAGAATAACATAAAAAAAAGAAAGAAAAATATATAGGGAGAGATGGTTAAAAAGCGTAGTTGCGATAATATTAGAAGTGAAATGAATTCAGATTGGTAAACATCAGTTATATAATTAACGTGAGAAAACTGTAAAATTGCTGGACATCTGAGAAAATAGCACTAAATCTGAGAGAGTCAAAATAAAGGAACTGAGACATAAGAAAACATTATTAAACGCAGATTGTGCGTACAGGGATGATTAAAAGTAACACGCATTCACAGTTATTAAGGGAGGAGAATGCCAGAAGTTTATAAAAACTAACAGGATGCTTAATGATTTTGTAATAACTGAGAGAAAAGTGGAGGAGAAATTGTTGAAGTAATCATAAGAAAGGCACCTGGGGTGAATGGGTTCTATCCAGTAATATTAAAGGAGGCGGCAAAGGAACTAAGCAAGCCCTTAACTATAATTAAGAGAGTATCCTTTGACTTAGGAGAAGTCCCCACATACTGGAGATGGGCAAATATATCGTCAATTCATAAAGAGGAATCGAAGGGTGACACGAGTAATTACAGACCATTTAGTTTAACTTCTGTTCCAGGGATTGTTTTTTTGTTTGGTTTTTTTTAGGAGCATTAGCAACTAAGGCCATATTGGTCCGGGATATGCGGTGGTCATTCCCTGACCTTTCCGCATCCTCCGTATTTGGTGGTGACGGGCTTGAACCCCGGTCTAATCAAGAAGCGTGTGCTACGCACTGCTGCACCAGCCCACCTGGCTAGGGAAAATCTTTTAACCATTCCCTTTAAGATTTTCCCTACCACTTAAGTCACACTAACCGGTCTTTAGTTACCGACTTTGTTCTTAGAACCTCCTTTATGTATTGGTGATACGTAGGCACTTCTTCAATCCACAGGAATCTCTTTCGAGTCCAAAAGTGTCCTCATAATTACTAGTATGATGGATGTTCGGAAAGTAAATCTAATTATTAATCAATTTTGTATTTTCTATAATATATTATAGAGTCGTATGATTTTTCCTGGTGAATAATTAGGAACGCCTTTGAGTACCAGGATGACTGATAACAGTCATCTCATCAGCTAGCATTGTAAGAAGATATTTTCAAACCTCTCGTTTCCTGGAATAATAAAATCCCTGGAATAATCATTACTAGCTTTAGTAGTAGCGTTAGGCTAATGCAATAAGCATGGATCCAGTTTCAGAGAGTTCAGCACTGAACATTGCTGTTTTGGCTGCACGTGGAGGATCAACATCATAATAGGTAGGTGGTCATAATGTTTTGGCTCATCGGTGTATTCTATGGATGAAAGGACAGTTTACTGTCTAATATAATTCCAAGTATTTGAGTTCCAGAGGGATTGTTCGTCCTGTTTACTTCATCTGTGGATATCTGGTGGTCTATAGGGTTACTGTGAGTAGAATCGATTTGGTTTTTGCAGGGGAGAGCTAAATAGAAAATCTGGTGTGTTTTTTTTATGGAGAAACACGGATTGATTTGTACAGAGGTGCATAAGGCGCTAGCAGGAAGGTCCGCGTCAAATGTAAACCTAAAGAAATGGTTCGAAGGGCCCACCTATTTGACTTTATGCCTGGTATCCTGGACAGCCTAAATCCGTCCTGTAGATAGGAAGCAATATGTTTCTGGTATTTATATATGATATATGAAAGGACGAAGCAAAATCAGCTTGATTCCTCTTCCACAGAAGATAATGGAAAAGAAGAAATAAAGGACCATCTTGACAAAAACTCAGTTATACGTCAATAAGAGCATGGATTTGTTAAAATGTAATGAGATTATCGCAATGGAACTGTATAAAACAAAAAAAAAAATGTTTTTTTGAGATTTATCCTTGGATTTTAAGAAAGCTTCGGACAGTGTTAGTATTAGTATTAGTATTAGTAATGGCCGCATGGTGCAAGAAAGCCTATGGCTTATGCTACACCAGCCAAAAAAAAAAAAAAAAAAAAAAAAATTCGAACAAAACAATGATAAAAACAAAAAAATAAAAATAATAAAAAAATAAATAATAATAATTAATAAAAAAAACGGAAATTAAACCTATCATCCTATGCGCTTCCCTTACCCGAAAGTACTATCCAGATGACCTTTGAATTTCCCCAAACTGTCGGCCTGTACCACCCATGAAGGCAACTTATTCCAGTAATTTATAACTCGCTGGCTAAAATAAAACTTCCTGCAGTCCAATCTAAACATTTCTCCCCGTAACTTGAATTTATGTCCCCTAGTTCTAGCATCATTTATAATCTTGAAAATTTCGTCCTAATTCATTTTACTGATGCCCCTCAGAGCCTTAAACACCTCAATCAAATCTCCTCTAAGGTGTCTAGTTTCCAAACTCTGCAACCCACATATTCGAAGTCTTTCTTCATAAGGACGCCCTTTTGCCGATCTCACCAGGCGAGTTACTCGTCTTTGCACCCTTTCAAGAAGCTCAATGTCTTTCTTTAGGTGCGGTCTCCATACTTGAACCAGTATTCCAAGTGTGGTCTAACATAAGCCTTATATAATGGGATTATCACGTCCCTATCTCTACTTGCAAAAGTTCGATAGATCATCGATAGGACACCATGGGCCTTCCTTGCAACCTGTTTACAATGCTCAGAAATTCCATGTGTTCCATGTGAACGATTGTTAAACAAATAACGCATCAAAACCGGACATCTGGAAAGCGTATTTAAACGCTAAAACGATTGACTCGTTTCACTAAAGCGTATCATATTCACTTTAAGAAGAATTACTGATATCGTACCTCAAACCAATCTAACACGCAATGGGTAAATCATGAGACATTCGTGAGGCTTCGGTGACTGCAAAATTTTTCGTTTTTTTTCTGTTGGTTGTTTGGGATTTATTGGCGCATTAGCAACTAAGGCTGTAATGTGCCAAAACCTGGTCATAAAAAAGTGGAACTTTCAGTGGTCTAATAGATTAGGTCAGGTTTTTTTTTTTCTTCTGTATATAGGAATATGTAACCAAAGCAGTGAATGAATAGCCTCATATTATTTAAATAAAATGAAATAAAATAAAATATGAATTAAATAGTATTATTTAATTTTCTCTTAGATGAGTGAAAAGAATGACGTTCCACTGCCTTTTTCTTGTTACCATGTATGAGAAATATTCATATATTAATTCTAATTAATTTAGTATTTATTCTGAATGTATTATAAATAAGGTTTGATCATTTCAGGTGAATAATAAGGAATACCTTTGTGTACCAGGATGACTGATAACGAAGCGAGTCATTTCATCTCTGAGCATTGCGAGAAGATAGTTGCAAAGCGTTCGTCTCTTCGTCAGCACAGGAAAATTCATTCTTGCCAGAATATCTTCAGATGTGCAACTTGCGACAGACCATTTCTTACATCATCACTCCTTCGTCAACATGAGGATATTCACAGCAATAAGATTCCTTTCACTTGTGAAACTTGTGGAAAGACATTCAGACAATCATGCCATCTTATTGTGCACAAACGAATCCACACAGGGGAAAAGCCTTTTTCTTGTGAAATTTGTGGTAAACGATTTTCACAAAAGCTGGTACTTGTACGGCACATGCGGATTCACTCTGGTGAGAAGCCATTCCAATGTGATATTTGTGATCGAAAATTCTCACGAAATTTATCCCTTTTAATACATCTCAGAACTCAAACCAAAGAGAAGCCTTTCACATGCGAATATTGTGACATATCGTTATCTACTTCATCATATCTGTTGGTACACAGACGTATCCACACTGGGGAAAGGCCCTTTTCTTGTGACAAATGCACAAAGACATTTAATAATGCATCAAATTTAAAACAACACAAGAAAGTGCATTCTAAGGAAAAGCCCTATTCTTGTGAATTCTGTAAAAAGGCGTTTTCAGAAGGAGGACACTGTGTGGTTCACACGAGAATCCACACGGGTGAGAAACCTTTTTCGTGTAAGTTTTGCCGGAAAACTTTTTCACAGTCTGGCAATCTCACAGTGCACATCAGAGCCCACACCAGAGAAAAACCCTTTACATGTGCAACGTGTGGCAAAGCATTCTCTGAAACATCCAAGTTATCCAAGCATAGAAAACTCCATTCTGAATAAATGTCCCTTTAAAAAGCTTTTGTTTTCAGTATTCACATGAGTTTTGGTTGCATACCAAATTTAATGATCCATTTTTCACCAAAATTCCTTTATTTGAGGCAATAAGCTTTTCGTTATTACAAATAACATTCTTGTCCTTCAACGTGTTTACTTGACATTTCCCAATTTAAAGACCCTTCCCTTTTTATATTTCTCAATAACATTTAGTTTTGTTGAGTTTCCATCCTATCTAGGTTTTATTACTTTTCTAAGGTTTAATTTGTTTCTTTATAATTTACTGATATTCTGTAATATTTGATTTCTATAATATTTCTGTAATGTTTCTTATTCTGTAATAAATGGTTTCTCTATGATGTGAGTAGTGTACATAGTGTTTGGGGAAGGGGACGCCACCGGTGGTTTTCCACAACTGCGCCTTAAGCACTCTTGTGAAGTGTACACTACTATGTAAAAGACAGACAAAAATATTGTGTGTTGTATGAGAAGTATTACGTTGGGTTCTGTTGTTGTGCTCTGGCTTTTGGGCGCAGGACCACTAATGGTGACCCACATTGCCCATACACACCCTTAGGAGGTACACTAGGCTGCTCATTATTATCTTGCAGGTCCTGCCACCTAATTGCCTGAGATTTCAGTGACAGGTCCTATTTATATATAAAACCAGATAGAGATTGGGGAATGTGAAAGCCAAATGAAAGTTCCAGTCCCCCACAAGCACAACATGAATCTTCTATGATGGCCAGTGACGTTAGCTTGGCTTTAATGGATCAATGGCGAGTAAGTAGGTAAGTTATGCATAAACTTACCTACTTCCACCACAAAAACGTAGACAAACACCACCTGCCGTGGTCAAGCGCGCTAGTGCATTGAGTGACCTGGGTTCAAGCCCGTGACTGCTGAATACGATGCTGTTTCTTGTCTTCTCTCTACATTGTGAACTCCGCTGACCGTGTGGTCGTCCTGGAGTATAAACAGAAAATTTATTTTTTATTTATATCGGCATATTCAGCATGTGTGAAGGTGTTCTTAACAACACTTCTAATACCAAACAGCGTCAGGTTATAACTGCTTCTTGTTCACTTAAGGTTCAGGGAGCTGTGTGCGCCAGTTTCAAACAGCTATATCCATGAATTCGACACATGTTTATGTGAACTTTTTTACTCAGAATAATCGATACTTAAATTCCCAAAATATTTACTGTTCCTCCTGAATCACCCCGTATAATGAAATAAATAAAAATTCGTCCGTTAGGTGTCGTGGCGTCAGTTATTGAATTGTCCGTTACGCAAATACGGATATGGTGAAGCGTTACTTATTCGAGGTAGTGCAATATCATTGCCGCTAGGGGGACGAATATGAATGGTTGTATGTACCTGTGTTCCGTATTATTTTTAGTTTTAAAAAATAAATAAATTTTCTGTTTATACTCCGGCACGACAACCAAGTCAGTAGAGTTTACAATAAATCGTCAATACAAATATTTATCGTATTTAGTAGTCACGGGCTTGAACCCCGGTCCACTCAAGGAACGCGTGCTATGCACCCTCGCTCCTGACCACTGGGCTACGTTTATTAAGGAAGCAGTATTTAGTTAACTTTTGAGTGTTACTACTTCAAGAAGGACTCGGACAAATGAAAGATGCGACCATTTAGTTTTAAGTGTGGACAAAAGATAAGTACTGTTTAAATTTCTACATGCTCTGCTATATTTGCTTTACCAGGGTGTTTGTCCATTGTTCCAACAGTTCTCCGCACGCATGTCCCAGAACAAGCTGTGACCTTGACTGAACGTCCATAGTCTGCTAAAGCGTCCCATTTATCCTCACCCCTGCACATCGTAGGCAATAGCAAGCGAACCTTGAGCTAGTCTTTTGTCTGACATACGCGCCTCGTGAGGTACAGATTTCCTTGTCTAATCCCATACTGTGTGATCACTACACCAAACTGCCATCTTTACTGTGCCGTTAAGTTTCTTTTCTGAGGACAACCTATCCTACTTTAACATTGAATTTGTGTTGGATAGCATGGAACAGGGAATCGGTAGGGATGGAAAAAATACTGGTGTCAGAAAACCTACAGATATGTCTGAAACCACAGCTTCTCAAAATGTTACAATCATCTCCTGAGAAAGATATTGCTGGTGGTTTATCTACTGATCAAAAAGCTGGGACAACCGCAAATTCTGAAGATAACAAAACGACTGAACAATTAAATATTACTCAGGACGCATCTTCAGTCTATGAGGTGACTTCAAAAATGCGTAAATATATGAGGACCATGGGAGACCACCAATAAAGTAACTAAAAAGGCAAGAAATGCTATTAAGGACAAATGGTCCAAACTTGAGAAAGTAACAACAGCCCTCGTGATAGAAAATAAAAAATTGAAGGCCACTAATCATGAAATAAATATGCCAGCTAATCTTCTAGACAAAATAATATAAACCTTTTCCGCAATGACTCCAAATAAACAGATTATGTACAAAAGCCAGAAGTTCAGGCCCCTGCTGATAGGAAAGTGCAACATGAGTACCTCTTCTGTTAGATCTTATGCTGATGCAGCAGGAAATAGACCCACATTGAAGGAACAAATAACTAAATCTAGTGAGAATGTAATGGTACTTAGAGCATTAGAGAACAGGAATTTTAAAACCAGCGCTGATGTAAAAACGTTGGTAACCAATATTTTTAAGAAAGAATTTAAAACAGTCAAAATAAAATCAATCATATTAGCACGAACAAAAGCGTAATTTTGGAAACAGCCAATAAGTCGGACTTAATTAGTATCTCAACATCTGATTCCTTGTCCTCTGCAGGAATCTCTATGGGAGTACCTAAAAAAGGTAACCCTTCCATAATTATCTACGACATGCCCAAGGGTGTAAGTAAGGAGGACATAATAGAAGAATGTATAATAAAAATCTAGCTGACTACAACGTTACAATGGAAGAGATTAAGAAAGAAACCTCGTTCAGATTCACAACTAAGTCAAGATCCTTGTCATTGGTACATTGGGTAACCAGTTTTTCCCTAAACATTTACAGGTGTATTTCGTCAATAGACAGAATATTTTTTGCTTTTAACTCACATAGTCATAGGCCATTTACAATAGTTACTAAGTGCAGAGTTGGCAAGACAGATGGTCCGATACCTCTAAGGGTCTTGTTACTTTAAAGTTCATCTCTAACGTCACCTTTGCCACGTTAGAATCCACTATAAAATGGTTTCACTCTGGTCTGTACACTGTTTGCTTTCTCTCTGGTCATGGCTCCCTTAATGCCAAACTAGCAACTTTCAACCTTACTGAATCACCTCTCTGTTCTTGTGGCGCCGCAGAACACTGGAAACATATTTTATACCACTGCCATCAATACCTAGACCTTCATCCCTTCACTAGAATCACTGTCCCCAGAAATGAGCCGGACTTGCTGAGCACCAGAGAAAAATTTCAGTCCGTGCAAGACTTTGTTCGTCACGCTTTTGATCGCCGGAGATGCCTTCTCACTCAACTACGGAATACCTCCTAGCCTTCCTAGTGGAGACTCCTGATGGCACTGGCCTTTGGCCAGTGCGGGATCAGATATATATATATGCCTTCTCTCCAAGAATACAAAAAATGTTGCAGGATAACCATCTATGTTCAATTAACCAGTTCGGGTTTAAAAAAGGTTCTTCAACAGAAGACGCGATTGCTTCCCTCAAGAACTATGTGGAAAACTCCCAAGCTAAGTACGTGTTGGCAGTGTTTGTTGGCTTTGAGGGTGCTTTTTGACTCCTGATTTTATCTCTAAGTTTACCTTAGAGATAAAATCAAGAATTTTACTGCCTCAATAATAAGAATATTAAAGAAAGAACGGGGACTTAGCAAAAGGATCGTTTTTATACTATAAAACAATATTTCTGCCAATGGTTTCATTCGCGGCAACCATTTGGTTTCATAAAGTAATAACAGTAAAAATGAAAATGAAACTTATTTCTCTTTAAAGACCCATGTTAATATCTATTTTAAAATCCCCTAGAACTTTATCAAACAACGCATTACAAGTCTTAGCAGGAATCATTCCCCTGGATCTGTATATCGTATTCAAAGGGATGACAGGTCGAATTAGGAAAGGTTTGGCTTCGAAACTAATGGGAATGACATCTGATCCACGAACTGTCAAACAAGAGAAAAATGATTGTGGGAACACCTGACATCTGCGTGGGAGGACCGGTGGAATGACAGCGAACATAGAATAGTTACGAGGCAATTTATAACCAAAGCAGACTTTACTGTCGCCAAGGAAATAAATTCTTGGTTTGCTCATTTGATGAATACAACGTACTTATTGACGGGACATGGCTCCCTCAGAGCCAAGTTACGTGAACGTGGACTTGAGCCAGACCCTTACTGCACTTGTGGGGATTTGGAAACTTCGTCATGTTTTATTCGACTGCCCACATTATCTTCAGGCACGTCTAGAGTTGGTTAGCAGTGTACCGGATCTGATAGAGGATAATGTAAGTCCCTTGCTCGAAAGCAGTAGGAAATTTAATGTTTTACAGACATGTTCAATGACTGTTTTTAAAAGAAGACTAGAAATAAGATCCCTTCACACTCGAGGAAATTAGACCTAGGTGTACAGGTAAATTATTAATCAAACATACTAAGAATATTTGATTAGTTTCTCAGTTGCAGATCGGATGCTTGGATAGAACTTGAATGGAAGGATATACAGAGACCTTCAGGTGTTAACAGGATCCTCTAAAGAATGGTGATTGTTTCTGGGGATGATACCTGAAACTAAAAACTAAGGAACTGAAGGAAACATAGTTTACAAGCATAACTGCTTCTGAAACTTATATAGTTAAACCTAGTGATCTTGTGTGGTCTTAAGTGATATCTAGATTTGTGACGTCAGATATGAACTACAACACTTGAAAACTTCAAGAACTTAATGAAAATATTTTTCACAACGTGAACTTTTGAAAGTGAAAATACGCCATTTGCTTATCCATGGACTGTCATTGGAATTCCAAATCATACACAAGATCTAGTTTAGGATTCTCGGGAGAAAGAGAATAATTAGGAGTCTTCAACAACTAGAAGAGAATCACCAGAAGAAGAGTTTTTAAGACTTATGCTGGCACAGAAAGGAGAAGACTACTGGGACTGACTTCTTTGTTGAATGAAATAAAACCGGACAGTTTACCTCGTGACTTCATTTGACAATAAGAAAATGTACTGAGAATATTTCGACTGTGGTGCAATAGACTAAGACCTTAGGAAATCATGTATATATGTTAATATAATTGTTACAATTGTTTTGCGAGAACATCCACCTAGCTTTGGAGTTGTTGGTCCTGGTGACTTGGGACCAAAATTACATATTTCCTAAGAACAGGAGTGTTTGGTTGAGAAACTCAGACCATATATGTATATTACCACTAGTTTTTTTTTTTTTTTTTTCTGGCTCCTAGGTATGGGCAACCTGGGAGCTGGATTGCAAGCACCCACCGGTATTGCACTACCACCTGCCGGGTGCGAGATTTAAATCTTGTATATATTAATTAGTGTATATATATCATGAGAAAGATCATAAATTTGTGTGTGTAAATAAATGGAATGGAGTCACTATCCTAAAAAGTGGGCCTTGACCTGATAGAAAATGCAGTCATCACTAGATTTCATGAGTTCTATCCTAATGTTTTGTTAAATCTTTACAAATGCCTCTTGGAAGGCATATCCTCAACTTCTGGAAGCAGCCACTGCCCAAAATTATTCAAAAACCGAATGCCCACCCAATCTCTCAGTTAGCCAACCTGGGAAAGCTGTTTGAAATAATGATTGGTCCTAGAATCCAAACTATACTAAACTCATAGAACTTTTCATCCAACTCGCAGTATGGTTTCAAGAAAGGGTCCTTTGCAGTCCTTGTAAAACACTGCACACATTTCGCGGCAGTCTATTAGAGGGCAATCTTTGTGAATTTTGAAGGTGCCTTTGTTGGGAGAGTGCCCTCAGGTCCCTTAGACTGGCAAACTGCAATCAATATCTTTCGAAAATCATAATATCCTACTTCAGTAACAGATCAACTCAGGTCCTTGCCCAACACCTGTCATATTCAAAATTCACAAACAGAGGTTGCCCGCACGGGTGGATGCTAGGACCACTCTCCATTGGAATCCATACTTGACCAGTGGCTTACCAGAAGCTTTGACAACTGCGTCAATTTCGCCTACGCAGAGGAATTGACTATCTGCATTGCAGAAAGATCCAGGAGGACCTTTGAGGGCAGAGCGAAGATTATCCTGGACGACCTGAACCCACAGATAAATTAAAAATATCAGACACGAAAATAAAGCAGTTTTTGTGTTTGACACAAACGCAAAAAAACAAATCTTCAAAAACAAGTTGGATTACCCCCTAAAGTGCTTATTCACGGGAAGCAAAATCCATATATGGCACTTTGGCATCACATTGGACGACAGGCGCTCAGTTTCCAACCACACGTGAACAGTTTAGAAACAAAACTTTCAGGAACTATAAGGTTTTTTGAAGCTCGACGTAGAGTGTTTATAGATGGGTGTTCACACTGGGTGCGTGACCCCCAGTGTGACGCCCGGGTTCGAATCCCGTAAATTACGCGAGCAACTTTAAGGGACTTTTTCACTTAGTGGCTGAGTTAGTCAGTCTCAGGCGTAGTAGCAAAGTTTTTCCCCCAGAAACTGGGATTTTTCGGCCAGCAAAACAGACAAATCGACCATAGAACACACGCAATTAACAGATATTAGACACACAGTACGGTAGATGAATTTAATTATTCGGGTGGTCTAAAAATAATATATAATAGTCCCCTTCTGCAGATGCAGCAGTTGATAGAACATGTCCAGTTGATAGAACAATACCACTGTGCTACACGCGCATGTTTGCGCGGTAGCACAGTGGTATTGGATCTCGCCATGATGTCCATCATAACCTGAAAAATCATGTCATACTGCATGATGGAAGAGATAGGAAGGGTTGACCGGAGCTTAGCTCTGGAGAATAAACATGGATTCCACCACTTCAAGCCTCCAGTAAGCAAAGTCATCTACCACCTAGTGATCAACTTGCGTTAAACAGTTAACTTGTGTTATAGTTAAAACAGTGGTTAAACTGTTCCACAGAACACAAGATATTTCAGACATAATACATACGGCGCAATGTGGACTAAATTGGTGGTTCGTCTAGAAGCCTTCAGCAACTGTTACAACAATACTCCTCCAATTTTTCTTCAGAATCTAACATTAAGCAAGTTAATTTTGTTAGCGAGTATTAACAGAAATCACTTCTGCGTTTAAAAAGCATCCTTAATCCTCAGTTCCTTTATTTCGGCTTTCCCAGATGTACTTTTTCTCAACATAATTATTATGTAACGGGCGTTCATTAGTGGAAATTGTGTTCGTGTCCAACGTTATCATGATTTCTCATATATATATATATATATTTATTTTGCCTTTCTGATTGTATTCATTGCATTCTACTTAGGCCATCACAAACGTTATAGTGAAGTTGTTAGTGCAAGAAATTCGATATAGAGTAAAGCAGAATACTTCGAACGACAAGTGAATTTACGGTGGAAATTCAGATGTTGGGTACCCCTCTGTTACTTCGAATAAAAATCAGGAAGATGGCAGGTGCCAGTTCCCCCTTCCCTGCTCCAAGGCTGACATGCCTAGGGTGTTTATCCCCCCATTTGCAGCTGTTTTAAAATCGGGAACTCGTTTTCCCGATTTTAACTACCGTTCTGGAGAAAATAATGTAGTCGGCGAAAGACGTAATGCAGGTTCATTTAAACTAGACTGCAGTAATAGATTACACACAACATTGATTTGGTAATGGGCAATCTTATACCAATTTGATTAGATATTATGATGTGGTCATAAAGGAACTGGATCCAAAAAATAATTTTGATATCCTGTACTTGGATTTCTGGAAAGCTTTCGGTACGATTGCACGCACATAAAAGACTGATAAAAAAAACTCATATGAACGCTAAAAAACAAATTCATTTTGAATGGACATGTAGAATGGATATTGCTATGCCTGGACACGTAGAATGGAGTTCGCTACTGCTCATCTATTGGTGCCACGGAATAGATGCATTTACTCATCTATTCTGTTGCACCAAACACTACTAGCGCAGATCTTAGCTCACGAAGTAATCAAAGAGTTGGTTGTAGGTGTGCAATGCGACGCCCAAGGTGCACATACATGTACGATTAGATTTAAGTCTAGTGATCGTGCTGGCCACGGCAGTCGTTGGATGTCTTCAGTTTCAAGATGTTCCTCCACCACTTGAGCTCTATGTCCGGCTGTTGATTGTTATTCCGCCCCACACGAAAACGCTGCCTCCACCGTAAGTGTCCCTATCTTTGATGTTGGAGGGATGGTACCACATTGGTCGTTGTCACCAGATCAAATAATAGGTAGAATCTGTTCATAGGTTAAAACTGGACTCATCACAAACGAGGACTGTATCAAATATTTTCCCGCTTTACAGTAAGCTTCACGAGTTACACCACGTTTTCTACGTGTTCTGTTAATTTTGTCGAGCAGTGTATTTTATGAAATATAAACAATTAAAAAACAAATTTTTAATTACTAATTAATAATACTATCTGGTATCTCTTGCTTTTTAATGCGTTATATTTGAAGAACAAAAAATTGTTAGCACGCTCTACGAATTTAATGCAATTTATGTAGATAATTATGAAACCCGAAATATTAGATGTTCCCGAAATATTGACAAAAATAGTAAGAATGTTTTCTTCTGCAAAAACCAGAAAACAGCAATTTTTGTAAAATTTTGTATTTTGTTAATTTAATAAATAATAAATAAATTATATGCATTCGTAGTAAAAATCTTATTTTCATGTTCTTCTGTACACAAAGGTGAAGTGAGTATGCAAAATATTTGTGGGAGAAATGAGGAATTGAGGCGCCGATTTAATGCACACCAGCACCAAATATTACTGACTGGTCCTATACCCAGGTAGCGTTTAGGAAAATGTGATTATGTGCACTGTGGTATTCACAGTTACCCAAAAGTCCAGGAAACGTGTGAAATTCATGTCGGGTGAGTGAGAGGAGGCAATGACACAAAGCAGAATAGAGGGCATAGCAACATGTTTTGTCTTCCATGATTCTTTGTGGGCGAAGGTATAGCTGTGACGCCATGTAAAATGACAAAGCAACAGTGACTTCGTGTAACACGGTTGGCATTATCAACGTCTTTCTCATACCAGGTGGAAAAGAACTGAGTTGAAATCTCGTCAATGACGAGAAGAATTTTTATGGGCTTTTTTTCAGAATGTGGCTGAGTTAGGACTCAGGTCAAGGTTGCACGGTTTTTTGGTCAATTTTCTCTTTTCGTCCAGCAAACAGTAAATCTACCACAGAACACACGCAGTTTACAGACAGTATATACGGAACGATATGGCCTTAGTCGCTAATGATCCTCAAACCCAATAACAACAATTCTTGCATATCACAAATATTAACCTCAAACTCTGAGCAGTCCAAGAGGAATCAACAAGAACTGGTGCCAACTAACATGTTCCTCACTTTCACTTAGATCACGCTGCTCGTGTGCTTTCATTGTGTTGCACAAGCATCAACACACAACACATCTCATCGGTCTCCTCAGTCTACATGAGGATGTTTAATGACAGCACTGTGTTATACGATAAAACGTATGCTGAGATAGTTAAGTAGAGAAGATCACATATCTTTAATAGCATAGCTATAACAGGTCTTTTATCCTTTCTTGTATATCACAAATATTGCCCTTTAAAAAAAAAATAATAAAATATAGGGGTCTTTGTCCCCTGCTCACTGCGCTCGCTTCTTTTGATAAGATAAAATACTTACAGAAGCTTTCGACTCTGTGTGTCTCTTCCTCAGCTATAAATACATTACTATATCTATATAATATCGGTGTAGATACACCATAGACAACTCTTAAAAAAACTACGATAGTAGTATAAAAGGTATCATTTTGTTACCCCGCTCGGTAGGTCTCTGTTAGGTTTCCCTCTTACTCAGGTCTCCCTGTTCTCCCGTTATCCTTTTAACCAACACGAGTTCTGGGGTGTGGCCGTATCAGAGCTAGTCAGTCTAGGCATAGCTCATACTTTTCGTTCTAAGTGTAATTAGTTCGGTTTTATTGTCTTTTTCTTTAGGTTGGTCATTTTAATTTACTTTTAACATATTCGCCTCGCCTATCTGGTATCTGGTTCTGCTCTCGTCTAGTGGTTTTCTATAGGACAAAGTTTCGTATACCCTCAAGATATAGTAAGAGAAAGCTATTTCTCTCCTCTATCTCGCAGTTTGAACTTTAGCGTTGAAATTATCAAGTAATTTGGTAATTAATTACCTGACACCGCAGCTACCTCCCTCTTAATCATGTTTTAACATTTAGCTTTACTACTTTAGTGGTTGAATGTGAGGTTTTGGCAGTAAAAGAAGAAACTTGAATAACACAGATTTAATGTAACAAGAGAGAATTTTACATACTTCATTCAAAGGATATACTAAGTCATTTCATTAATTAGACATTTCATTTAATAAGGTATTTCATCAAAATATTCCTCCATTAAACATGTTTATCATAACCAGTTCAGCAATTATAAGATCAAACCTTTTAAGTTTAAGGCTTTTCATCTTTAGTTCCAGTAGTTAACTTTCAATAGGATCAGTTTAGCAATTAGAAAGGAAACATTTTAATGGTACCACGATTACTATCATTTTTGCACTTCATATTCATATCATTTTAACTTACCAGCTCTAGAGATCACACTGAGTCGATCAGTCAATGGCTCTCCTCGGTCAGCTCGGCACAACAACGGTCAGCTTCTGGCTGCACTCTTGGGTCCTTCCTTTAGTGTCTTCTTCGCTTCTCCCCGTCCGTCTCTTCTCTCCTTGCAAGGGTCTGCTTTTTATGTCCCAAGCCTGCCCACACTGTTTATACGAAACTTCTTTCTCATTGGCAGAAGCCGAGTCTTAAGATGCCTGATGTTTTCCCATGGTGAGTCATGGAAAGGCACTGGGTTCAAAGAGGTATCGCACGCCACCTCTCGAATTTTCCAGCGACACGTGGAGCCACTCTACCATCTCCCTTTGACCTAATTTGCATCTTACATGAACGCGTCCATCCGGTGTTTACAAAAATCTTACTTCACACTTCTAGTGGCTAACTGAGATAGCTGCTGCTGGCTAACGGCTGTGGGCCTCTTTAACACGTATTTATTACGCAGTTATGGCGATTAATTCTTCGGTTTTATTTAGAAAAATATGCGGTTTTACACTTTGCCTTGAACTTTTTATTTGGTACTTAAAGTACTTGAAGTGATATTATATCGAAGCTTTTTAAAAAGATCTAGATAGGACGGATACAGACAATTCAGTCGTGGGAACTTTAAAAAAATAGGAAAGGGCAGAATTAGCGCTATAACATCTTCCTCTGCTCCCCCTTTCAGAATTGAGACTGGGGACTTAAAATAAAGTTCCGTTTCTTAATTCTGAACCACGAACACAGTTTCTCTTATCAAATGGTTCCTTTCTTTACATTGGTATTACCATATTATTATCATCACTTTAATCTTAAATAATGCTGGTACTTAATTATGACAACCTACCACTTGGATACAAAATAATAATACAAATTAATAATAATACAAATCAATATATGAGGATAATATTATATTTGTGACATGACCAATAATGGTAACACTAATTTCTTCTGGGTATCATCAGTTGATGATCCTCACACTTTTTTTTTTTTTTTTTTTGTGCACACTGTTATAAGATGTATCAGTTCTTTTCCTATCTTCATTTTGTCTTCTCCAGTGTTCATATTACACACATTTTAAAGTTCGTCCAATCAAAAACATCAGCAGTATTTTATTGGTCCGCT
This sequence comes from Mastigoproctus giganteus, assembly GCF_048544385.1. NCBI lineage: Eukaryota > Metazoa > Arthropoda > Arachnida > Uropygi > Thelyphonidae > Mastigoproctus > Mastigoproctus giganteus. The sequence goes on from NC_143575.1 coordinate 25,332,249, forward strand.
GGGTTGTACTATTTTTCTTTGTCTTTATGATTCACACAATACTTTCTCGTTTTCCTCAGAGCATAACACATTGATCATGAAAAAAATAATAATAAACAAGAGTTATATTTGCTCTTTTCATAAAATTCCAAAGTATTTATATAATTATTTATCAAAAGGTTAATATGTAATTACAAATAATACTGAACACTGATCAATAGTAGAAAAGTAACAATCAAATTATTTTTGAAGAGATTAAACTTTCATATCTATTAATATTTCTATAATTACTTTACAATTACTATTACAAGTATCACTCTAACACAGTTATTCTATTAAAACACTTCATATGATTGTTAATAGGAGTACATCTAAATTGTCAATATGTTCAAAGTCTTAAATGTCTTTTAATTCACTTGAATATTTTATTTCTTCTCTTCTTTCAGGATGATGAGTTCCTGCACACACACACACACACAGTTTGAGGATTCATATAGAGAAAAAGAAAAAAACACTTCTGAAGCTTATTTAGACATCCGGGGAAAAGAAGAAGATTTCTTCTTCTCTTTCTTTTCATTCTAGGTTGGTAACATTCCCACGATCAATGTCATTTTCACTATAATAGACTTGGTAGGTGCATGTTTGATTTGGGATTTCCATATTGGCACTTCCACACTTCCATAACACCCCACCCAGTGTGATTATAATCAACACTATGGCTGGAATTCCTAAAGTAAAGAACAAGGCTTCACGAGACCAATTTCGTTCTAACTGAACAGTTAACTTCAATTGTCCCCACTGATTCCACACAAGACATTCATAAAAGCCAAATTGTTCTGCTTGAACTGAGCCGATGCTAAGAGTACTGATTACATCTCGTTGATTCCATACTTCCAAGTGAGTGGTTAACAGTTCATTAGTCATAGAATTTTTCCAGGTCACATTATCCAAAGGTGGGACATGTTTAAACACACACTGTAACTGAACGTCGTCTCCTAAACTTGCTAGATGTGTTTTACAGTTTCCTTCTGGCGATCCTTTTAGATAAATTAATGCTTCGTCCTTCACTAAAGGGTAGTTTGAGATTTCTGCTGTACAAGTGTAATGACCTGACGTTTGACGTGACATCTTAGGAATTGATAAAGTAGAAATTATACTGCTTTGAATAATTTTATCCTCGAAATACCATTTTACTACTGGAAGTGGATTTCCTCTAAATTCACACTGTAGCAAAACTGGATTTCCTTGGATTGTAGCAATATCATTCAATTTGGACATGAGGATGGGTCCATAAGACACTCTCATTACAAAGGAAGCTCGGGCTGTTCCTAGTTCATTCCGAACTGAGCAGGTGAAGTTGTCGTTATGATTTGTTCTCATAACACTTTTAATTTCAAGAGAAGCGTTTCCTTGTTTTGTTAGCAGTTCTCCGTTTTTAAACCATTCATAGGCGAAGACATCTGGGTTTGCTCTAGCTTCACATTTCAATTCGAACCGATCATATTCTCGTGTGATTTTTGAGGTTGCTTTCATAGTAACTCTTGGCTTATACCTCACTATGATTGTAATTGAGATCATCCTAGGGTGCAAATAGGTTACATGATTAGCTATACAGGTAAATGCTTTCTTATCATACTCTGGTGATAAAGTGGTTATCCATTTCAAATAGGCGTTCACCCTTATTTTATCTGACGATAATTCTTGGCTGGGTTGTACTGATTCTTCGATGGGATTACCATCAAAATGAATCCATTTCAAAACAGTCGGTGGCTTTCCTGCTAAGGAGTTACATGTAAGGGTGGCCTGATCTCCCTCATTTCCGCTAAGAAATGAGCCTTCTCCGATTAGAGGTGGTAGAGGTGCAACATAAATTGTTACGATAGCTGTACTGGATCGGAATTGATGTCCATCCTTAGTTTGAATGTGGCAAAAATATTTACCTTCATCTGTCAGCTGTAGCTGGGTGATTTGTAATGCAAAATCATTCTCTCTAGGTGATCTGATGACTTTATAATCAGGAAGCCCTGGTGGTCTGTAAAAATAGTCTGTGCTTTTTCCGTTGAAAAACCATTTTACAGTGGCTGTGAGATTTGAAACTTATCTACAGGGGATGATGATGGTTTGACCAGCAATGGCCTCTCTATCTAATGGCTGAAGAATGAAGATACTGGTATGAAAAGGTGTACACCAAATAAATAGTGTGACTAGTAGAAACATGGCCTGTGTTGGAGTAGTCATATTGATGAGTATTCTGATATGTATCCTGTCAAAAATAGTGTCACCCCCTTTTTTTTTTTTTTTTCTCTGGCCTAAAGTAAAATAAAACTGTACTGTAGGAGATAAAGGATTTTTTTTCCCTTTTATTTACTTCAAAGAAAACCTAATAGTAACAGAGTTGAATCGTCCCCTTTTTTTTTTTTTTTTTGATGGTCTAATTTGATAGGTTCATTCTTTTCAGGAGGAGTGAGAAGACAAATATAAAACTTCTTTTGTTACTTCTTCCTCTTCCCTTCTCTCATATTTTTTTTTTTTTTTTTTTTTTGATGAGAAAAAGAGAAGCTTTCACTCAACATCTGAATGTTGATCTACTTTTATTCATCTCTCTTAGCTTTAGATACACAAAGTGAGAGAGAGAATCTACCCTGATTGCTTCTTTCCTCCTTCCAATTTTCACATAACTGGATGATTCTTATAGGAAAACTACAGTATTTGCTGAGAGTTTGAAACGAACCAGGGGTATTGTTTATAATCTAAATTCATCAAGATAACTCTAGCTTTGGTATATATTTGCATGAACGTGATAAATCTGCATCACACTCTTCCACCTCTGCCTGCAAAATCTGATGGTTTGTGCAAGTCGCTCCAGCTAGTAGAAGGAATGCTGATACAATTACCAAAACCTGTAACAATGTTACTCTCACTTGCGGTCTGAGATTCAGCTGCACATGACCCATGTACTCTCTCACTCTTGCTGTCATGGTCCTTGCTGCATTTCCAGTCGTCAGTCCTGCCAATACTGTTGTTTTCCACATAGCTTTGAACACTTTCCACATACTTTTTACTATTAAAAACAGACCCCTTTCTGCCTGCCATATCGATTTAAGAATGAGCTTCGCATACAAAAAAAACAATTGCTGTTATCAATCCAACTGTCACATAGACTACATAGGTGACATATTTGGGTAAACAATGTCGGTTTCTAATCAAATCCCAACATATAACACATGTTAATCTTCGACACTCGTCTCTCCCCAATAAATGTATAATTCCTTCAACAATCTTACCCTTTTGTGAGATAAACAGAAACTTTAAAGATCCCGGGGTTAACAAGAACTCCTTGGGAACACTCACTTGGAGGGGGTCATTATCCACGACAAAAGTTTTCTCTACTCCGGATTTCCGTATAATTAACGTGCCTGTGTGTGTTAGCGTGAAAACGGAATCCATAAACATCACCTTCAAACCCTGTTCTTCGAAATGAGCCATCTCATCTGACAACAAATGTCTTTGATGTCTGATGTGCTGTATTTTTCTCTCTAATGGAGCTATACAAACTTTATAGGAGATAATCGGCGGGTTTTTAACAATCTGTGAACCTAGCTCCACTAGCCAAGATGTCTCTGCTGCCAGTCTTTGACACGAGCAGGACGATAATTGGTCGCACTCGGTTTCAAAACAGTATTCCAGGCTCCCTTTACATCTAATTTTAGAGCATTCACAATCTTCGTCTCCCTTTTTGCACTGATATAGAATCGAAGTACCATTCTGTTTTACTGACTGTTTCAAAATGAAATGTCCTGGCCGGACTAAAGTCTTATTAGCAAGAAATAGCATCGACACCCATTGTTTAACACAATCATTACAATTTGTCTTGACACAACTATTTGCGGGAATTACTTTAAGTAAAGCTGCTGATGGATTTACTGCATCACATTTGTAGGCCCCCTGCTCGACTTTACATATTTCCACGGTGGCGTGAGTGATTAGTTCACAAATCAGGAGGATCAAAATCATCAGTGCTCCTCTCGAACTAATCTTCATTCCGAACGACCTTGTTAAGGTTCTTAACCTGCATAGCATAAGGAGGAAAAAAAAAACTATCAGTCTTGAACCTCGAACTCCTCTTGAATAAGTAATCGCCACCTGCGAAATTGAACTCTCAGGTGACAGAAATTTTTAGGAGGAAAATCGACTTTTCCATTAAAATCTAAGCATGTAATCTTTATGTGTATCGTATTTCCTAATTTTCATGCTCAAAATAAACGTCCTGCTCCGGAGAGATCAAAACACTTATGGCCACATGTCATCACTTACAGATAAGCCTTGTGTGAAGCAAGCTAACGCGAAGGTGCCAAGTATAAAGCAAACGGCTGAGTTTTTTTTTTTTTTTGCAAAAAAAAAAAATATAACTTATGCTTTTTCTTGGCTATGATAAATTAAGTTTTCTTTCCTGTGTTTCAAACTATACCATTTAATACTCTGTGCTTGTTGGGCTATCCAATAATATAACTTCTGTTAAAACGTAATGATAAAGTCTATCTTTATTTTCTTGCATTGTGGTAATCTTCTTGATGCCAAGTTAAGCCAGTAGGTACGATACAAGAAAACGCTAATTCTTGGGATTAACTATATACTCATTTTATGGAATCCATCAATTTAATGACGTAATCGTATCCATCATTTGCCCAATTTCGTTCCGAAGTTTTTTTCGGTATCGGGTCCGAATTCAGGTTCACTTACCCACTGTACGAGTTGATCATAGAGACTCCGATTTTCGGGGCGTGGCAGTGCTGCTTCTGTCCTTTCTTCAGAGCAAATTTGAGCTGGCTGAGTCTTGCCTTCTTTCACAATATTTTCGGAGGGACCGCTTTGGTCCATTTCTTCATCTGTCGTTTGAACTGTTTCAGGAGCAGTTGTCTCATTTGGTGACTGGGGAAGTGTTTTCACTTCCTTGTGTTCAGGCATTGATACAGAATGAGGCTCGTAATTTCTACTCCGTAAATTGTATTGGTGTGTTGGCTGGGAATGCACTTGCTGTTTTCTGCCTGGCAAAGAGACATTATCTTCTTGGCTTTGACTCTGTAGAGCTGTCTGTTGATCCTGCTTTACTACTGTTGATTGTTTTTGGCCCTTATTTGGTAAATACCTTAACGGAATTGAAACGGGCAAACTTGGCACCTGGAAAACCCTTGGGTCAATCCACTCTTCTTCCTCTGATTCTGATTCAACATATACCTCTTTTGGTTTTGTTTGTTCAGAGGTTTGTTCAGGTAAGGAAGTAGTTTCTGACAACTCTAAACATAGTTCTGGAAACAGTTTGCGTTCTATGACTTAAGTCAATCTATCTACGTGAACTAATTGTTTATCCCTAGGGTGATATATGTGCTGAATCTGATAGTTAACTTCAGATACCAGTGATATCACACGATATGGTCCACTACTCTACGTGACAACTTGCGTGTTTTACCTGGTTTAACCATCGGAGTATAGAGATATACTATGCTTCCAACCCTAATCTGCTTATCTACGGCCTTAGTAGAGCGATATTTTTCTTGTGTTTGTGCAGCGTTTTCCAAACGTTGCTGAACTATTTCATAAGTTTGCTGTATCCTCGCTACCATTTGCTCTGAATAATGCTCCAAAGAGGCGTATGTAGGATGGATTTCCGAAGTCCAGATGTGCTGCGGCATTACAATATCTCTTCCATACATTAAATAATTTGGTGTTTCATGAGTAGCAGAATGTACGGCTGAATGATATGCTGCTATTGCCAATGGGACACAGGTATGCCAGTCTGATTGCGTAGCATTCACGACATGCAATAGAATTGCTGCCAGAGTTTTATTCAACCGTTCCACTTTTGCGTTAGACTGCGGGTGATAAGCAGTGGTTTGAAGTTTCTTAATACCCAGTTTTTGGTATACTTCCTTGAGGAGGGTTGATAGAAAGTTGCTTCCTCTGTCTGTCAACAGGTTTTATGGGATTTCGTGTCTGGCAACCACCTGATTTACAAAAGCTGTAGCTATTTCCTCTGCTTTCTGTGTCTTGAGAGGTATTGCTTCCACATAACGTGTAAAGCAGTCTACCACCATTAATAGGTATTTGTCTCCATCTAGACTGGTAGGCAATGGACCAAGGATATCCATATTCACTCTGTACCAGGGAGACGATTCTGTTGGGACTCGCATCAAGTTTGCTTTTGCCTTTGGATTATATCCTCTTCTTTCTAAGCATGAAGGGCAAGAGTTGACATAATCTTTAACCTCCTTATACATATTCGTCCAGAAGAAATTTCTTCGTACTTTCTGTAGAGTTTTATCAAATGCTAAATGGCCACTGGAAGGACTGCTACGACAAGCCTCCAAAAGCTGGCCTTTTAATACATGTGGAACCACAACTTGTTCAAATGGCTGTTCTCAAGTTGATTTAGGATCCGGTAAGGAGTAATGGTATAGTATCCCATCATTTAAATAATAAGAATCTGGAATTTTAGACAAAGCTTGAGCATTTCCCTCTAATTGAGTGATCAGGGAGTTTAGACTGTTGTCCCCTTTCTGTAATGTTCTCATCAATTCTTTATTAGCTTTCTTGGGCATCACTAATGCTTCCAACGTGATCCTGGTCGACATCGACGCAACTTCTTCAGTTCTAGGTTTCTTTTGCTTTTTAGTCTTAGTATCCTCTTCTAACACTGGTCTAAACAAAAAATCTGCGTTTAAATGCATTGCACCTGGTCTGTGGATTACGTCAAAATCGTAATCCTGTATCATTAAATTCCATCTAGTTAATCTAGGAGTTTGATTTTTTAATTTCAATAAATAACTTAATGCTGAATTATCTGAGATGATCTTAAAATAATTCCCATACAAATACGGGCGAAACTGAGATATGGAGTACACCACAGCTAAACTTTCTTTTTCTACGGTACTGTAGGATTTTTCAGCCTGTTTTAAGAGTTGACTTACGTAAGCAATTGGATGTCTCTCCCCATCTTTTGTAATCTGCTCGAGGACGCCTGAGATGGCAGCCTCACTGGCATCTGTAGCAAGAAAAAAAGGCTGGGAGAAGTCCGGATATATAAGAACTGGTTCTGTTATAAGAGCCATTTTCAATTTCTCAAAGGCGGACTGAGTTGACTCGTCCCACTTAAATGTAGTGTCTTTTTTTGTGAGATCGGTTAATGGCTTGGCCACCTTCGCATAGTCCTTAATAAACTTTCTATAGAATCCTGTCATTCCCAAGAATCTTCTCACCTGCTTTACACTTCTAGGGTGAATGCAGTTTTTGATGGCTGAGATATTTTTCCGATCAGGTTGGATCCCATCCGAGTTGACTGTGGCCGAGGTATGTGATTTCTTTTTTTAAAAAATCGCATTTGGATGGCTTAAGTTTTAAATCATACTGTCGCAAGCGCTGGAAAACTAGTTCCAACCACTCCAAGTGCTGGGGAAAGGTTACACTTGCAATTATGATGTCATCGAGATAACAGAAGATGGACTGAGTTTTGAGGCCTTGCAGCACGATCGTCATGGCCTTCGAAAAACTGGCTGGGGCCCCCTTGAGCCCAAAAAGTAATTTTTCACATTGGAATAATCCTCGTCCCGTTGTAAATGTGGTTTTATGTTTATCAGCGGGATGCACTGGGATTTGCCAGAATCCCGACTGCATATCAAGCGAGGAGAAGAAACGGGATTTCGAAAGGAGGTCCAATATTTCTGAGATCAACGGAAGCGGAAAGGAATCTGTGACCGTTTTAGAATTCAATTTCTGAAAGTCAATGCACATTCTCAGCGATCCATCTCGTTTTTTCACCATACCAATCGGAGCGCTGAAAGGTGAAGTACTCGGAGAAATTATCCCAGAGTCCAACAACTCATCAATCTGTTGATCGACCTCGTTTCTCAAGGAATATGGCGTTCTATATGCTCGTTGTGACACTGGAGTACTATCTGTAAGTTTTATTCTATGATATAGGACTGTAGAATGACCTAATTGAGATGGAGATGTAGCAAAATCGTCCCGATATTCATGTAGCAATCAAGATAACTCCTATCGTTGTGAATCAACCAAATGATTCAGCTTGAAGTCATTAATAGTCACTGGAGGCAGCTTTTTTTTTGTCATCTTGTTTACATGCAAAATTAACTTCATTCATTTTAATACATTCTACGACAGCAATTCCCATGTGTTTTGGTAGATGTAATGGTTCATCCGAAACATTTGCCGCTAGGACAGACACCCTTCTGTCCTGAGATACCTGGTCAATTGAAGACCTCACAGCTACATCGCTCCGGCCTAGATTCGGCTCTACAATTACTAGTTGCCCTGGGAGAAACTTAGAATTACACTGAACAGTTAGTATAGATTCAGTATTAGGGGGCATGATATGTTTAGAAGCTAGTTTCCCTACTGTGGGTTTTGTGTCAGCTAGGATTTTCTCCCTAACTCCTATTTCTCTCATGCAAATACCAAGTGGTAAAGATTTTAAAATTCTCTTCCCAGAATCTATGACGAAAGAACGACGACGTAAGACGTCTGAACCCAGGACTACTTCATATCTAGGACTTAAAGTATCTGAGGCCACCAGGACATGTTCTGTAAATGTTTTTCCATCTAATGTTAAATTTACTGTTATTTTCGAGTGCAAGGGTACAATATTTCCCCCAATCCCACAAACAGTAACATCAGGCGGTCTTTGTTTCAAAGAATTATCATTTTTAATTTTGTGAAAAACATCAGCACTAATTAAAGTTACTGAAGCCCCACTGTCAATTAAAAATGTTGTTGGGATTCCTTGAATAAAGCCTGCCACTAAGGGTAACTCTGTATCGTTCTCAGCTGTAAAAATCCCATGCTCTGCCCTACTATACTTACTATATTTTGGATACTGCTTGAAATATTTTGGTTGTCAACTTAATCTTTGACCAAATGTCTGTCTGAGGCCACTTCCTTGTGATTAATCTGCCTACGATTGAATACCCTAGGCTGTCTATATTCAGTATTATCCCCGTATGACATTCCTCTAGGTCTAGTATAATAAGTATCCGAATCTATATTATTTTGAAAGCGATTTCTTACTCTGTTATCACAAGGTGCCCTAACTTGTGGAGCGCCAGTGTAGTTACTTCTGGCTACCGTTGGTCTCCGATAGCTCTGCCGATAAGAGACCTCTTGACTCGGGGTAAAGATACGTGGTCTCCCCGAAAAATTTCTACTCCTCTCTCTGTTTACATTTCTTCCTAATAGCCCTGACTCCCCACTGTGTCTACTGTAATTTGATCTCCCTTGATCGCGCGCAGCTTCTCTGTTTGTAAACAATATGCTGTGCGGAGCGCTCTCAGCACTTGGCCTCACAGTGGTGTCTCGCACATTAGGCAGATAACCCTGCTTATACTGATTTTGTCTAATTTCTTGTAACTGTTGGTCAATTCCCGCTGCGAAATTCTGAAATTTACTGGTAAGGGTAGACAAGTTTCTTTCCAAGCTATGTAAATTAGTGTTGTTCGTTGATAATGCTTCTAGTGATTGTTGTAGCGAATTTATCTGTTCTTGTACAGGAGTTAAAACTTGTTTATTAACAGTTTCGGCCAGATTTATAGTAACGTGTTTCGTTTGAGTTAATTTTTCGTTCTGTTCCTCATGAATCGAAATTTCTAGTGCTTGCTGATACGTGGCTGGATTTTGGCTAAGAACTAAACATTTCAATCTAGGATTTAATCCGTTCAAAAATTGTGCTAATAATGTCTGATCTCTTAACTTAAGTATTTCCGGCGTTTCATTTTCAGTTTTAAAAGCTGCCCTACACAAATTGTTTAAATGGGTGCCAAATTGAATGGCCATTTCGGAAGGTTCTTGCCCAGCAGAGCTAAATTTTTGCAATTGTGATATGATGGGTTGTGAACGTTCAAAACGTATTATAAATGCCTCTTTAAATTTCTCATAATCCTTTTCAGATCTCAACTCCATCGAATGAGAGGGAAAATCAGCGGCGGGTCCTTTCAGCCGACTTTTCACTAGTGCAATTTTTTCTCTGCCAGACCAGTTTGCAATGCTTGCAGTTTCTTCTAGTGATTCGAAAAAGAACGAGGCCGTCGGCCCTTCATCGTCTTTCCCAAAGTACATTGGAACTAAATTAAAAAAACCTGCGATTTGCGGCAGATACACCCTTGCAGGTGTTGTCTCAGGTTGGGTGGGAAATAAGGGTTCAGATATTTCTAAGTTTGCCCTTTCTAAACTTGGACCTTCCATTTTTCTATGTAATATTAATATGTTGATCCCTTATATTAAGTTAATGCTAATGCATCTTCCGTGTAGTCCCTAGTTTTACAAATAAATATACTTACCGTTTTATAGCTAAATGGGCATGTTAAGTATTATCCGTATTAACCCCAGCTTTCTAAGATTTTTTTTTTTTTGACCCACAAAAGTTTCACAAAAAATAAAATTCAAACAAAGTTACTATATAGAAAAAGATAAGAATTACAAAAGTTTCATCAACAACAAGCAGCAATTTTAATTCTCTTCTGTTTGCTTTAAAAAAACCATATACAGAGTATTTATATTACTAATTATTAATTTTTTTTTTTTTTTTATGTCTATATTCCAAGCCAAAATGTATGCAGCTAACTGTAATATGTTGCTACTTTTTGCTCTGCATTATCAAACAACTATAATGATAATATTCATAACTAAGTAAGAGTAGTACAATAAAATTCTCTCTGCCAAGATCTCAAAAACGCCAACGTCCATTTCATCTTTCTATTTATTAGTCTTTGTAAGCTTAATCAGTTTCTCTTCACTGCTCAAAACCATCCTGGGCGCATGGCACCATGTTACCCCGCTCGGTAGGTCTCTGGTAGGTTTCCCTCTTACTCAGGTCTCCCTGTTCTCCCGCTATCCTTTTAACCAACACGAGTTCTGGGGTGTGGCCGTATCAGAGCTAGTCAGTCTAGGCATAGCTCATACTTTTCGTTCTAAGTGTAATTAGTTCGGTTTTATTGTCTTTTTCTTTAGGTTGGTCATTTTAATTTACTTTTAACATATTCGCCTCGCCTATCTGGTATCTGGTTCTGCTCTCCTCTAGTGGTTTTCTATAGGACAAAGTTTCGTATACCCTCAAGATATAGTAAGAGAAAGCTATTTCTCTCCTCTATCTCGCAGTTTGAACTTTAGCGTTGAAATTATCAAGTAATTTGGTAATTAATTACCTGACACCGCAGCTACCTCCTTCCTAATCATGTTTTAACGTTTAGCTTTACTACTTTAGTGGTTGAATGTGAGGTTTTGGCAGTAAAAGAAGAAACTTGAATAACACAGATTTAATGTAACAAGAGAGAATTTTACATACTTCATTCAAAGGATATACTAAGTCATTTCATTAATTAGACATTTCATTTAATAAGGTATTTCATCAAAATATTCCTCCATTAAACATGTTTATCATAACCAGTTCAGCAATTATAAGATCAAACCTTTTAAGTTTAAGGCTTTTCATCTTTAGTTCCAGTAGTTAACTTTCAATAGGATCAGTTTAGCAATTAGAAAGGAAACATTTTAATGGTACCACGATTACTATCATTTTTGCACTTCATATTCATATCATTTTAACTTACCAGCTCTAGAGATCACACTGAGTCGATCAGTCAATGGCTCTCCTCGGTCAGCTCGGCACAACAACGGTCAGCTTCTGGCTGCACTCTTGGGTCCTTCCTTTAGTGTCTTCTTCGCTTCTCCCCGTCCGTCTCTTCTCTCCTTGCAAGGGTCTGCTTTTTATGTCCCAAGTCTGCCCACACTGTTTATACGAAACTTCTTTCTCATTGGTAGAAGCCGAGTCTTAAGATGCCTGATGTTTTCCCATGGTGAGTCATGGAAAGGCACTGGGTTCAAAGAGGTATCTCACTCCACCTCTCGAATTTTCCAGCGACACGTGGAGCCACTCTACCATCTCCCTTTGGCCTAATTTGCATCTTACATGAACGCGTCCATCCGGTGTTTACAAAAATCTTACTTCACACTTCTAGTGGCTAACTGAGATAGCTGCTGCTGGCTAACGGCTGTGGGCCTCTTTAACACGTATTTATTACGCAGTTATAGCGACTAATTCTTCGGTTTTATTTAGAAAAATATGCGGTTTTACACTTTGCCTTGAACTTTTTATTTGGTACTTAAAGTACTTGAAGTGATATTATATCGAAGATTTTTAAAAAGATCTAGATAGGACGGAAACAGACAATTCAGTCGTGGGAACTTTAAAAAAATAGGAAAGGGCAGAATTAGCGCTATAACAATTTCATCTGTATCTCATATTGTGCTCATCCTTCTAAACGAGTTACCATGAACTGCACTACCTCGAATAAGTAACTCTTCACTAATAGAGAAGACTATTGTTAATTATTCTCGGTGGGCACCACCACCCAGGCTGCACCGTTTCAAAGCTAGTTGGCTTTTCATCGGTGGGTGCCTTTCACACTACGATCATAGTTTTTCTTTAAGAGTTGTGTATGGTGAATCTACACCAATATTTTATAGATATAGAATCTTAAATTCTTAAAATGTTATGCCTTGTTGCATTTAGTTTATTTAAATAAATACGTTACATATGGAAATCAAATTGTGTAAAATCTAATATCACTCTTGCCATGAATTATGATTCTAACAGGTGTTCTTGTGCCCCCCAAACTTCTTTCAAACTCACAGTAGTCCTAAAGCATCTTACTATTTAACAGGGTCTAAAAAAAAAACTCACAAGAAATCAAAATAAAAAAAAAAGTCCAATTAAAAAAACGCATAAGGGGTTAACTACATTCTCTTCCGTGTTTTTTATGCCAACTACTTCTGTTCTTAGGGGAAAAAAAGTCCCATCACATCGACTTCCCGAAAAGTACACTCATCAGAAACTCAAGTCCAATGCAACAACTATGCGCTCTCTTCTCACAAACCAACCATGAAACTGCTGCAGTTCCCAATAATTTTCATATTTCATGTAACTATAAATAAAATCTGTCGAAATTAGATTACTCACGTTATAAAGAATTCCGTTTATTACACAATAAAACATATTACAGAATATAAAAGTTAAATACTAGAGAATATCAGAAAATTATAAAGAAAACAAATGAAATCTTAGAAAATTAATAAAATACATAGACAAGATGAAACGTAACGCTAAAATATAAATAACATATATAGAAAAGGAAAGAAGCTTCAATTGGTAAATTAAGGTGAACAAATAATGGCGAACAATAATATTGTTATTATTTGTAACGAAAGGCAATTTGCCTCAAATAAACAAATTTTTGTGATTAACGGATCATAAAATTTGATCCGAACATTGAACACAAATGCATGTTGAAGGGACATTTATTCAGAATGGAGTTTCCTGTGATTATACAAGCTGGATTGTAAAGAAAATGCTTTGCCACATGCTGCACACGTGAAGGGTTTTTCTCTGGTGTGGACTCTCATGTGCGCAGTAAGATAGCAAGACTGTGAAAAGGTTTTTTGACAAAATTCACACGAAAAAGGCTTCTCACCTGTGTGGATTCTCGTGTGGCGCACACAGTTTTGTCGATATGAAAATGCCTTTTCACAGATTTCACAAGAATAGGGCTTTTCCTTAGAATGCACTTTCTTGTGTTGTTTTAAATGTGATGCGTCATAAAATGTCTTTGTGCATTTGTCACAAGAAAACGGCCTTTCCCCAGTGTGGATCCGTTTGTGTTTTAATAGATATGATTGGTCCGATAAGGTTATTCCACAATATTCGCACGTGAAAGGCTTCTCTTTGGTGTGACTTCTGAGATGGCTTAAAAGGGATGAATTTTGTGAGAATTTTCGATCACAAATATCACATTGAAAAGGCTTCTCACCAGAGTGAATCCTCATGTGCACTACAAGGTGATGCTTTAGTGAAAATCTTTTACCACAAATGTCACAACAAAAAGGCTTTTCCAATGTGTGGATTCTCTTGTGCCCAATTAGATGGGATGACTGTCTGAATGTCTTCCCACAAGTTTCGCAAGTGAAAGGCCTTTCACCGCTGTGAATGTCCTCATGTCGGCGAAGCAGTGATGAAGTACGAAATGCTTTGTCGCAAGTGGCACATCTCAAGATATTGTGTACAGCATGGATTTTCTCGTGCTGACGAAGAGACAAAAGTTTTGAAAATATCTTGTCGCAGTGCTCGCAGATGAGATGAGTCTCTTTCTTATCAGTCATCGTAGTAATCAACGGCGTTCCTATTTTTTTCACCTGAAAAAAGATCAAACTGTTTTTAAAAACCATGATAGAAAACTGTAAATTAATTGATAATTACAATTTCTGAATATTCTTCATACTAGGTAAGAAGAATATTCAGAAATTGTAATGGGCACTAGAACATCATGGCAATCACTCATCTAAGGTAATATTAAATAATACAATTGACTCTTCATTCACTATTTCATTACATATTCATAAAAAATTTTCAAATTTCTCTTTAAAAAAAAAAACACAAATTGTGATTACCTTATTGTGTTTATTGAGGTTGGTCAGACAAGATCATCTCTGAATAAATCCATACTCGTATTGTCATATAACTGCGTTCCCTTCAATGCTATCCTTTATTTCTTCTTTAACCTCTGATTCCATTATTTTCTCTGGAAGAGAATTCAAGCTGACCCCTTCTTCGTCCTTCCATGTACTTTATTGGAGAACACTGGAGACAATTGCACAGCTCTACAGTTTGTACAGACCTCTCGTGAATTCAAGGATATCAATATGGCTGAAGGTTCAATTATCTGAATTTCTCTTGGTATTAACATAAAAGAATAGATTCTTTGAGCTCTGGTGTTTCAGCTTCTCATCTACTACCCTCTCAGATACCATTAAATCATCTAATTCGCAGTTATAATTAAATATAATTCTAATTTGCCATCCCTAAAAACCCCATGTGTAGATTCAAGGTATTCATTGTTTTACTGCGACTGTCGAAATATAAAATAAATTTTCTGTTTATACTCTGGGGCGATCACACTGTCATAGGAGTTTACAATTAGATAGTATGAATCAGAGCTGTAATACTCAATATGTTCTACGTTGATAATAATATTAGTAAAATAATAAGAGGAGTTTGCCTCAATATAGTACGTAGAACACTTCCGTATGATACCCTCCAGAAATTAAAACGGAAAAATCGAAAAAATCGACAACTTACCGGTACATCACAGTAAAATATAAATAATGAAATAATCAATTTAATACAATTTAAATCAATTTAAAACAATTAAAAATCAAATTAACGCAATTAAAAGAATCTAACGAAAATATTTAAAACGATTTTCCTTCCTGAAGCTGCCAACGCTTTTCGACCGTATGTGGTGATCACAGGAATGAAAATTACCGAATCGGGTTAAACCTGAAACTTAAAAATTGTGATTATTTGTCTTCGCGCATGCGCGTAAAGGTCCACGCATCGGAGATCAAATATGGCTGCCGAACATTAACAGAATTCTCGTGTAATTTAATTTCAACGGTTTCTGCAATTAATAGTCGCGTATAATTACGTTGAATGTTAAGTATTTTGGCCTAGTTAAATAAAAAAGTATGTTTTTCGTTAATGGCATGAAAGGCTAATTCTGACGCTGCTGAACGAGAAGCACGAACTGAGGCTTCATGTAGATTTACACGAATATTAAGAGAAAATCGCGTCGAACCTTGGTAAGACGAGTCGCAATCACCGCAAGAAATGTTGTCAAGATCATTAATTTGTGTTGCGACCGCGGAAAGAACCGAGCGATTGTTCAGTATAGTGTGTAACTTCCGTATTGGCCTAGCTACAATTTTAAATTCGGTATCTTTAAAGAATCTTTTAAGCTGTTTGTGCCACTGTTCAACATATGGGACAGAAATAAAGTATTTTTTGATATTACTATTGTTGATTGGTGTAGTATTTTGTATCCTATCCTTAGCCTGTACCCTAATTCGGTTTATTGTGGTAATGGAATAACCCCTGTTTAAGAATCTGCTAGTTAATATTTGTATTTCTGAGTCCAAAGCAGATTCCGTCGTATTTATAGGCATTTAGAAATTGATTAAAGATAATCGATCTTTTGTAGGTGAACGGGTGATAGCTATTACAATGTAGAAGCATACCGGTGTTTGTAGGTTTTCGATAGATACTAAATTGTATTTTATTCGAGTCCCGGGTAAGCGTGAAATTTAGAAAGTTTAATGACTTATTATTTTTGGATTACCAATGGGTTTGAGCCTGAGTGGCTTAATGTCAGATCTATCTCTCAACGATTGAGCATATACATTTGACACCTTTTCGACCCCGTATCACATACTATGGGAGGTATTTAGACGATGTTCTAGTTATTACCGATAGTAGTACTATCCAAGACATTTTACATTCGTTTAATAATATTCATTCTAGACTCAAATTTACATTGGAAAGGGAGGATACGGATAATAAGTCATTAAACTTTCTAAATTTCACGCTTACCCGGGACTCGAATAAAATACAATTTAGTATCTATCGAAAACCTACAAACACCGGTATGCTTCTACATTGTAATAGCTATCACCCGTTCACCTACAAAAGATCGATTATCTTTAATCAATTTCTAAATGCCTATAAATACGACGGAATCTGCTTTGGACTCAGAAATACAAATATTAACTAGCAGATTCTTAAACAGGGGTTATTCCATTACCACAATAAACCGAATTAGGGTACAGGCTAAGGATAGGATACAAAATACTACACCAATCAACAATAGTAATATCAAAAAATACTTTATTTCTGTCCCATATGTTGAACAGTGGCACAAACAGCTTAAAAGATTCTTTAAAGATACCGAATTTAAAATTGTAGCTAGGCCAATACGGAAGTTACACACTATACTGAACAATCGCTCGGTTCTTTCCGCGTTCGCAACACAAATTAATGATCTGGTATACAACATTTCTTGCGGCGATTGCGACTCGTCTTACCAAGGTTCGACCCGTTTTTCTATTAATATTCGTGTAAATCAACATGAAGCCTCAGTTCGTGCTTCTCGTTCAGCAGCGTCAGAATTAGCCTTTCATGCCATTAACGAAAAACATACTTTTTTATTTAACGAGGCCAAAATACTTAACGTTCAACGTAATTATACGCGACTATTAATTGCAGAAACCGTCGAAATTAAATTACACGAGAATTCTGTTAATGTTCGGCGGCCATATTTGATCTCCGATGCGTGGATCTTTACGCGCATGCGCGAAGACAAATAATCCTTATTTAAGTATCAGGTTTAACCCGATTCGGTAATTTTCATTCCTGTGATCACGACATACAGTCGAAAAGCGTTGGCAGCTTCAGGAAGGAAAATCGTTTTGAATATTTTCGTTAGATTCTTTTAATTGCGTTAATTTGATTTTTAATTGTTTTAAATTGATTTGAATTGTGTTAAATTGATTATTTCATTATTTATATTTTACTGTGATGTACCGGTAAGTTGTGAATTTTTTCGTTTTTTCCGTTTTAATTTCTGGAGGGTATCATACGGAAGTGTTCTACGTACTATATTGAGGTAAACTCCTCTTATTATTTTACTAGGAGTTCACAATATACAGCGAATACGAGAAACGGCACCGTATTTAGCAGCCACGGGCTTGAACCCTGGTCGCTCAAATCACACGTCCTTATGCGCCCTTGAACCTGACCGTAAACCGTACGACGGTAAATGTTATCCGTCAATATAAAAACTGTGTTTTGTATGTGCATCGATGATAACGCCCACGTTGGTGGAACAGTGGTTTTAAACTATATTGCCACACCCAGTTTTAAAATTCTGATTACAAATCCCATTAATGAGGCGATGAAATTTTAAGGGCTTTTTCACAACGTAGCTCACTTAGTTGGTCTCAGGAACAGTTTCAGTAATTTTTTACCCTTTTTCACAATCACGTGTTTTAGTCCAACAAACATCGAAGCTACCAAAGAAAGGCAGACATAATAGAGTAACACCTCACAGCCTTATTTATTCTGACACTTAATATGCCAACACCCTTCCACGAGCTCTCAATGCACAGTGGCTAGAATCGCTATTCTTCTCACACCGGTACGAAAGACCTGTTTGAATCCCGCCAATCAAGGAAGAAATATTTATGGTCTTCCTCAGATGTCTGGGATAGTCGATCTCAGGTGAATGTAGCATGGTTTTTATCCCGCTAACTGTTGAGCTTTTCGTCCAGCAAATAACAAATCGCCCGCAGAAGACAAGCAATTTCAGATTCAGATATAATATATATGGCACAAAATGGACTAAGTTCCTGATTCGTCTGGACCCTTCAACGACAATAACCTTTCCATGATGGGCAACTCATCAATTTTTCTATTGAAGCTAACATTAAACAAGTAGTAGTAGTAGTGGCATGTGATGCAAGAAAGCAAGTGTATGAGCTTATGCGGCATCAGCCAAAAAAAAAAAAAAAAAAAAAATCACACCATTGCCTCCAAATGCCTGTCCAGTTCCTCCTTAAATATATTTAACCTGTCAACTTCCACAACGACAGATGGAAGTTTGTTCCAGCAATTAACCACCCGCTGGCTAAAGGCAAATTTCCCCACATCTATTCTACATCTGTCTTTTCTTAATTTGAATTTATGTCCCCCTTAGGTTCGTAATCTGAACAAGTGGAAGGATCCCATCAGAATTCAGCGTGCTCAACCCATTCAAGGCCTTATACACCTCAATCAGATCACCGCGCAGGTGCCTGATTGAGGTGAAAGTTAATTTTGTTAGCGAGCATTAATAGAAATCACCTCTGTGTTAAGTCACAGTTCGTTTATTTCGACTCTTTCAGATGTAGAGCACTTTTACTTTTATCACAAGATAATGATATCACGGGCGTTAACTTATCTAAATTGTGTTCATGTCCAACATTATAACGATTTCTCACATACAATATAGTCAGATTGTTCGGTGAGAGAAATTCGCTAGAGAATAAACCTTGTAACGAAGCCAAAATTAGATACTTTGAACAACTACTGAACTTATCAATAAGATTAGAAATGACTTTAAGTTATTTCTATCAGTTATGTGTAAATGAATTGTATTTAATTAAATAATAACGGTTTTGCGTACACCGAAATTTCTAGGCCTAACCGCGGTAGGTTTAACGCTTTCTAAATAAGCTTTTTTATTTCAAGAAAAGCGAGTCTTACCTGATATATGCAACGGAGTAATTCCTACAATATTTTGAAAACTTTTCTGTCAAAACTCTGAAGTTCATTTAGGATTACCAACACACAGCAATCACAAAATTTCAAACTCTGTTACAAAAATGATATCCGTACGTGCATAACGTACAATTCAATCACTGACGTCACGCCACCTAACGGACGAATTCTTTTCTCACTTTAACAAAAAACAAAATAAGAAATTCCAACTGATTTTTGTATGCCATAATTTATATAATTAAGGAAAACATAAATTTGTTTCTGGGAAGAAAGAGAATGTTTCTTTTGTCGGAAAGTTAAAAGACAAATAAATTCGGTGTTGCGCACAAAATAATTCATTATTGTGCTTCTATTCCTAGAAAGCTATTTGTTCATTTTAAAAACAAATTACATAAAAAGTACAATTTTCTTATATATATTGCTAATTATTTCTCTATGTAAATATTATTATTATCCAAGTAACAGCAGTATACTTTCTATTTTTAATGCGTATAAATTGTGGATACGTGAATATGATTTCTTTTTAACTGAGATCGTTTATCAGTTGGATACACCTGCAATATTCTTTAATTTATTTATTTACAAATGTCTCAGACACGCAGAACTCTTTCTCCAGCCTCAGAGTTTAATTGTAAAGAAAAAAAAATACATTCAATCTGAAAACACCGGGTGACTTGAAACCAGATGGGTTTTCGAATTAACACATTTCATCAAAAACTGACTTCAGTTAATAATATGTCTTTGAGATAACAGAAGAGGAGAAAACGCAGTATGTACTGGAACTTAGGAACAAGTTTAAGCTTCTGCACACCTTTCAGGACCAAGATATCGAGGAGGAAAGAACAACTTTCTGAAAGTCATACAGTCCGAGAAACCTGTAGGTAAGAAGAAATTCAAATAAGAAAACATTAGTCAAGAAACACTTGTCATGATGAACCAAAGACAACATATTAAGAGAATATATAAACACTGACAAGGACAAAGTTGAGTATACTAAGTTATGAAAAGCCATTAGAAAGAGACTGAGAGAAGACATAAGAAGTTTTAACACAAGAAAAGTAGAACAAGCATTAAAGAAAAACAAAGGACTTAAATCAGCAGCCATGAGCAGTAATACAGAAGGACAAATGATACTGAAACTGAAGAATAGCGATGGTGTACTTATAATAGCATAAATAGCAGTTATAAATAGCAGAGAAGGCATAATTCGAATTGAAGAAGACTATTATAAAGAAATATATACACGAATACACAAAAATACACTAATGAACAATAGTAATATCAAAAAATACTTTATTACGGTCCCATATGTTGAATAGTGGCACAATCAACTTAACAAATTCTTTAAAGATACCGAATTTAAAATTGTAGCCAGACCAATACGGAAATTAAACACTATACGAGGAGAGGACTGAGCGATCCTCTCCTCGTTCGCAACACAAACAAATGACCTAGTATATAAAACATTTTTTGCGATGATTGCCACTCGTCTTATCAGGGTTCTACGCGGTTTTCTCTGAATTTTCGTGTTAATCAACAAGCGGCCTCAGTTCGTGCTTCTCGTTCAGCAGCGTTAGAATTAGCCTTTCATGCTGTTAATGAAAAACATACTTTTTTATTTAGCGAGGCCAAAATACTAGAGTCCAACGTAATTATACGAGACTATTAATTGCAGAAACCGTCGAAATTAAATTGTATGAGAATTCTGTTAATGTTCACCGGCCATATCTAATCTCCGACTCGTCGTCCTGTACTTGCATGCGTGAGGACATATAATTCCTATTTAAGTTCCATGCTCACCCCAATTCGGCAATTTTCATTCCTGTGATCACAAAATACGGTCGAAAAGCATTGCCAGCTTCGAGGAAGGTAAATCGTTTTGCATTTTATTCGTTAAATTAAATTTTTACTTAATTTTTAATTGCGTTAAATTGATTTTTAATTGTGTTCATTTGATTTTTAATTATTGTTAATTATTTCTTACTGTAATGTAAGATTTTAGATTTTTTTACTTGTTTTCGTTTTAATTTCTGGAGAGTATTATACGGAAGTGTTCTACGTATCATATTAAGGTAAACTTCTCTTATTCCTTTACAAATATAAAGAATTATATAAGGAGCCAGGGAATAATGCCAATAGTGGAGAAGTTGAATCACAAATTAGCAACATATACGACAGACCCGATATCCTTCGTAATGAGGTAGAACATGAATTGAAGAAAATGATGAATGAGAAAGCTCCGAGTGAAGATGAAGTTACCGTAGAGTTGTCAAAATTAGGAGGAAGAAACATGACACAGAAACTGGCAAGACTCTTCACAAAATTCATTAGGAAAGGCGTGACACCTAAGGAGTGGAATAACGAAATCATAATTTTGCTGAACAAGAAAGGAGATATATCAGAGATTGTAAATTGTAGACCAATTACCTTGTTCTCCCATATCTACAAGTTATTCACAAGGGTCATTACTAACAGATTAGAAAGAATACGTGATAAGAATTAGCCAAAAGAGCAAGCTGGCTTTAGGACAGGATTCTCAACTATGGATTACCTTCACGTAATGTCACAACTAATGTAGAAAGCAAATGAATATAAAACACCATTATGCCTGGTATCTGTGGATTTGGAAATAATTGACTGGAGAGCTAATGGAGAAAGCAAATGAATATGAATTACCATTATGCCTGTAATTTGTGATTATAAAAAGGCATTTGACTCCATACAGCATAAGGCAATGTTTCGGGCACTGGAAAGACAAGGCATAGATATCCCATATATTATGATTTTGAAAAATGATATGAGAACGCTACCTCCTTTATTAGATAGACAAAGACAGCAAGAAAGTTATAATTGACACATTATCTCAGAAGTTGTTTATTGCTGCCCTTGAGGAAGCTTTCAGAAGATTAGACTGGTCGCAGAAAGCAGTCGATGTGAATGGAGAATGGCACCTAAACCATTTACGATTTGCAGTTGATATTGTGGTCATAAGCCACGATCCCAAAGAAACCAAGTTAGGAAGTAATTCGGACTAAACATGAATATGGCTATAAAAAAAAAAAAAAAAAAAGGTAAGGCTGTGTGTGTTGCGTAAATAAAAAAAAAAATTCATCCCACATTAGGAATACCCCATGCTGGATGAAGATAGATGAAAGGGAAGGAGAGAGAGAGAGAATTAAGTTTTTTTTATCCCGCACGAGAGAAAGTGACAGGGAGAAAAAACTGTGCTTGTGTGTTCTGTGGTGTAATGTTTTGTTTTGAACTTTTGGTTATCAGCGGGGGGAAAGGCCCCACTTACTATCTGCATGCCCAACTCCCTGGGGAAAGAGTTTCTCAAGGAGTAAAGAAAAGTGAACCCCTAGCCTTTTGGCCCTGAAGGGACATTGCAACACGATCCAATCATGTAACTGTCACAATTGAAGGTGGCGCAATAAAAGATTCTCTCTCTCTCAATCTCATCGGCAAACTAAAAATATGTTAGTATACTAAGTCTCGAAAGGTGATATAGTTGGCCTCAACTAAGGGTTTAATAAAGTGAAAGGTTTCCTTAATAGGAAGCTTCGTATTAATCGGTATCGGGTTGTTATTTAACGTATCTAACGTGTATTCAACGTTTACATTCACATATAACAAGGTAACATCTAGTGAGAATAAATTATCATTATTGCCAAGTCTACAGTCCTTAAGATTATTAAATAGGGTATAATATTTGTTAATCCCAAATTGCATCGCCTATCTAAAGGGTTTTATAATGCGCTTTGTATATGTGTGGCCAAGGCTGAAAATGCCATGTTTCTATAGGAAACAATAGGCCGAATAGGAAAGCCGGTCTTATGTAATTTTACCTGACCGAAAAGTGCAGGAATATTGTATGTTCAATTTCTTTAACTGAGCCGTATTATTGTAGTCGTTATTTCGATACGCGGTTAACGTTTTATTGTATTGATGACCAAATTGGAAAGAGTGCCGGGTCTACTTGAAGATAAGTGGAGGTATCGGAAACAACTGAATCTAACTTATTAATATAATCAGGTTTATCTAGTATTACCACTGCATCTCCTTTATCTTCCCTCTGTATAATAATGTCTTTATATTCACGAAGTTCTCGTAAAGCTGAACTGTCATGTGTGTTCAATTTAGGAAGTCGCGTTTCTTTTATGTTATTCACTACTTGGTTAACTTGTTGAATAAATACATCTTTTTGTGGAACATTACGAAGTCCAAATTCAATATCAATTACGCACTGTTTTTTAGGTATTTTTGGAGGTGGGAAATTATAATTTAATCCTTCGGATAAGAGTGAAATCTGGTACTGCGATAGCGTATACGAAGAAAGATTTGTAACCTGTTGATATGTCTGTAATCCGTTCACCTACAAAAGATCGATTATCTTTAATCAATTTATAAATGCCTATAAATATTCAACGGCGGAATCTGTTTTGGGCTCAGAAATATAAATATTAACCAGCAGATTCTTAAACAGGGTTATCCCTTCGCTACAATAAACCGAATCAGGGTACAAGGTAGGGATATGATATAAAATACTACATCAAGTAACAATAGTAATATAAAAAATTCTTTATTTCTCTCCCATAGGTTGAACAGTGGCACAAACAGCTTAAAAGATTCTTTAAAGATACAGAATTGAAAATTGTGGCCAGGCCAATACGGAAATTACACACTACATTGAACAATAGCTTAGTCATTTCCTCGTTCGCAACACAAATAAATGACCTAATATATAGCATTTCTTGTGGTGATTGCGACTCGTCTTATCAGGGTTCTTCGCAGTTTTCTCTGAATTTTCGTGTTAATCAAGACGCGGCCTCAGTTCGTGCTTCTCGTTCAGCAGCCAGCATCAGAATTAATCTTTCATGCCGTTAACGAAAAACATACTATTTCATTTAACGAGGCCAAAATAATTATAAAGGAGTAATACCAGTGTCCAACGTAATTATACGAGACCATTAATTGCAGAAACCGTCGAAATTGAGTTGCATGAGAATTCTGTTAATGTTCGCCGGCCATATCTAATCTCTGCTTCGTGAGCTTTTACGCTCATTCGCGGAGACAAATAATCCCTATTTAAGTTTTATGCTGACCCCCTATTCGGTAATTTCCATTCCTGTGATCACGACATACAGTAGGAAAGCGTTGTCAGCTCCACGAAGGAAAATCGTTTTGCAATTTTTTCGTTAAAATTCTTTTAGTTCATTTTTTTACTTAATTTTTAATTGCGTTAAATTGATTTTTGATAGTGCTCAATTGATATTTAATTATTTTTTACTGTAATGTAAGATTTTTGATCTTTTTCGTTTTAATTTTTGGAGAGTATTATACGGAAGTGTTCTACGTATCATATTGAGGTAAACTTCTGTTATTCTTTTACAAATGTATTATGTCTCTAAATTGCGTGTGTTCTCTGGTCGATTTGTCTATTTTGCTGGACGACAAAACCTTGCTACCTATGCCTGAGACCGTCTAACTCAGCCACGGAGTGAAAAAAGCCCAGTAAAGTTCCTCGCGTCACTGACGGAATTCCAGCCCGACCTTTTCCACTCGGTGCGGGGAGCACGGTGACGATACCACTGCGCGACGCGCTCAGACCATTCTGTTCCATTGTGATTACACCATTGCATTTATTGAGGTTTATCTGAAAAAAAAATCTCCTCTGAACAAATGTATGCTGTTATTGTCATGTAACCGTGCCCCCTCAAGATGATCCTTTATTTCTCTTTTAACCTCTGAATCCATTACATTCTCTGTAAGAGAAATCGAGCTGACCCTGTATCTTTCTTCCATATATTTTATGAACTGTGGAGAGATTTTCGGATCTCTGCAATCTGTGGAGACCTCTCGTGAATTCAAAGATATACGCACGAAGATTACCTTATCTGTTTTGCTGATAGTATATAATTGGATAGATTCTTTGAACTCCGAGTGCCTTAGGTTTTAGTTTCTCATCAACTACCTTCTGAGATCATAAAATTTTCTACCTCGTAGTTATAATTACATATAACTCTAATATCCCGATAAGTAAAAATATCATGTGTAGAAACATCAAATATGATATTGAAGAATAGTTTTCAGTATAAAACTACACTGGTGTTCAAAGAAAGTGCATCACCTAGGACTTTCACTTTTCTAACCCTTTTTTCGCGATGGTAGGTTACATTAATGACTAGCATCACAAATAGAAATAAAACAAAAGATATTTATTAATAGTTAAGGCAAAGCTAAGTAATATTTGACAGGTGTTCTCAAAATATTCCAAAATGAGCATTTGAAACCTTTACACAACAGTTTTGGTACCTCACGACAATTATGGCTGAAATGTTATCAGAAGCCTTCGATTTGCTTCAGTTTATCATTTTAAATTAAAAATAAAATGAAAAGTTCACCAAGTGCAAACTAATATTTAATTGAACCGTCTCTAGCCCTGATGACAGCTGCACACCGTCGAGGCATTGAAAAGATCAATTTCTGAAGATAATCAACTGATAGTTCGTGGTTCCAAACACAAATTATGAAGTTCACGAAGGGTCTTTGGTTTCTTTCTGGCAACTGCAGATTCTACACGCTGGATGCCAACAGTTCACCATAGGATTCAGGTCCGACCGGGCTGTTTCCTGGCCAGCTAACAGTTGTAATGGACCGTTCTTCCAACCATTTTTTCACCTCTAACAAATGTAAACACATTACTGTCGAACCTCTAATGCAGAAATGAAGCTAAAGTAACTACATAAGTGCCTACTTACACTTTTCGCCCGATGACAAGGATCAGAGTTGTCCTGAAAGAAGCAGTTACTTGGCAGGTTGAAATGGTCTCTAATGGTTGGCAACAATTTGCCTTCCAATATAACCAGGTATCCATTGGTATTTACGGAACCTTTTATAAACTACAGGTGATACGAAATGCACCCCCATATCATTTGGCTGGTAGGGCAAACGTTTAGAGCGAATGAATGTGTGGCATGGGTTTTTTTTTTTTTTTTTTGGCTGATGCCAGATTAGCTTGCTTTCTTGCGTCATTTTCCTCTATTAATGTTATTTCCCTTTGAATTAGAATTACGTTTAATTTCTGATTAATTTTAAACATAATTTGTACTCAAATTAGGATTTTAATAACTTTCGTGAAGTTTCAGTTCCTTTATTTTGACTCTCTCTCAGGTCTACTAGTGTTCTCTCAGATTTACTTTTGGTCAAATTAACTATAATAATAAAATATATTTTCTATTTATACTCCGAGACGATCTGATGGTCAGGGGCGTTCACAAGATAGAGAGAATACAACAAAGAGCACCGAATTTAGCAGTGACGGGCTTGAATCTTGGCTGCTCAAGGCATGTGTACATGCATCTGTATTATAGATATAATTTTCATGTTCTTCTTTGCGCACAAACGTTAAGTGAATATTCAAAATTTTTAATGGTATTTTAAGGTTTGGGGTGCCGATTTTTTGCACACAGGCGGCGCCAAATATCACGGATCGGTCGTGTGACCCAGACCGCTTCCACCAACATGAGAGAACCCGTGATTATATTCACTGTGCTATTAGGACTTGCATAGAAGTTCACCAAATGTTTTGTGGAATTCGTGATGGATGCCTAGAAAGCGTAGTAGCAAATTTTGTCTTTCATAATTCTTCGCTGATAGGAATTCAGCTGTGTTGTCATCTACAATGATGTCATAGCTATGACATCGTGTAGCCGGTTGGCATAATCACCGGGTGAAAAGTTCGAATCCCATCAATAAGACTTGTATTATTATAAGTCTTTTTCACAACGAAGCTGGATTAGTCTGACTTCCGAGAGAGTAGCATGGTTTTTTCTCCCGGAATCTGGGGTATTTCATCCATCGAAACAGCAAATAACCAACAAAACACACGCAATTTACAGACATATTATATACGGGGGCAATATGGCCTAAATTGTTGATGTGCTAAAACCTCTACAAAAAATGGCCCCCAAATAAACTGTCCTTCACATTCACTTAGATTTCACTGTTGGCTCATGCTTTCATTGTGTTGCATAGGCATGTACACACTAAAATCGGTTGGTCTTTCTAATACACTGATACGGACATGTAACTATTTCTGATGGTGGTGTCAACTTTTTGGATATCCCTTCTCATCTGGCCACTCAATCTAAATGAGGATGCTTAATAATACCACTGCATAATATGATAACATAGTGCAATGTAGAAAAGACTATAATTCTTTATTAGGGATATATATTAAGTTCCCGACATACCTAAGAGATATATGTTCCAGGACTTCTTACGTAAGTTGAGTTTTACGTAACTCGGGAATGACTAATAAAATATTACTACTATATCCGTGATATGCCAAATTACAAAAACCACATAAAATCCTCAGAAAAATATTTATATATTTTTTAATTAATTAGTTAATATATTTTTTATATATTGGTTATATACAAAGAAAAATAGTTATATATTTTTAATTAGTTCAATTAAAAACTATCTGGGGACAGCGGTGAAGTAGCTGGAGTGGCACATAAGAAAAGAAAACATAAAAGGAAGAAAAAATGCATCGATTGTAAAAAGTGATTTGTATTTCGTAGCCTTGGTTATTATAGTTGACTTCATTTGGTGTCGACCCTTCACAGCTTCTCCTATTCTGTCTTTCTCCTTTTTTATTGTGTTCACTGGCAAATCTAAATTCCACGCGATACTTGTTAATGTTTGACCATTTTCATACATTTATTAGTACCACTGTCACTTATTCTCTTAGTAGGCATCAATGATAACGGTCAAAATGAAATTTTCTGTCAAGAAATTCATAGGGTTAAGGTGGGAACACACTATTATCACTTCACGCGAGATACTCACATTTTACAAAACCACATTTCTGGAGGTCAGATGTTCCTAAAAACCTTCAACAACAACTGGCGCCACTAACCTGTTTCCTCACTATCACAGATCACACTAGTAACGAATGGGCCTGGTGTACTGGGGTCCATGGTTGAGAAAAAATAGATACGTACAATGATAACCCAGTTTAATGTAATATAATAAAATATATAATAATAAGTAGCAGGCAGTAGCTTTCAAGATTAACGAGTCTCTTTTTCAACTGAATTCAAATACAAATACAACGGATAAATGCAATGAGCTGAGTGAGGCACGTTATTCATTTGCTATTGTTATTACACGGACGTGCGCTGTTTTACTCCACTGATCATCTAGCATTAAAACGGTTGTCTCTAGGATGGGGTGTAGATGTATGCCTTTGTGGCGGTTTATTGCCTTTGGATTGTTTAATATGTTAAGTGACTCTAGCCATAGGCGGTGGCGAAAGTGTCGTGAGTGGTCTACTATTTCAAAGTCACTTTTGGGATCAAGATCGTGGTTGGTGGCCCAAAAATGTTCAGCGACTGAGGACTGGTCAGTTTCGGCAAGCCGGATTGCTCTGTCATGTTCCGTAAGGCGATCTTGGAGACGTCTTGATGTTTCTCCTATGTAGCAGCTGTCACAGTCTCTACAGGTGATGCGATATACTACATTGCTGCGTAAAAGAGGTGTGACAGGGGTCTTCACACTGGAGACAAGTGAACGTAGGTTCCTGCAGGGTAACTGGACGCATTTGATGTTGTAATTTCTAAGAATTTTCGAGATCTGTCCTGACACGTCCGGATAATAGGGAATGTAGGCGGACGGTATACTGTCTTGGTTCGGTGGTCTTGGGTGGGATGTGAGTTCTTGTGCCTGTAATAGGCACCTGCTTAGCACATGGGATGGATAACCACATTTGGTTAGGTCCACCTTCACACGGGAAATCTCGTTACGCCTAATTGCATCAGTGCTGGAATGGCTCCAAGCCCTGGAGAATAGGGTGCGGGCAGTGCTATTGAGATGACTGGATGCGTGGCCGGATCTGTAGTTAGTGAATTGTCCGCACCACATAGGTTTGCGGTATACCGAAGTCTCTAGATGTGGGCCTACGCAATGCACTAAGACATCCAGGAACGGGAGCGCGTCGAGAACGACTTAAGTCTCCAATCCAGAACATCACTATCCACTGATGACGTCTATACCGCCCTCAACCTATGCTTATCAAGCAGCATCTTCACATTTGAGGATTCAGTCTACCAGTAGGTACATGGAACTGCTATGGGTGCCCCTGTTAGTTCCGTAGTAGCCAACATCGCCATGGAAGATCTGGAGGAGCAGATACACCTGAACCCACCTGCACCTATTACAACATGGTGCAGATATGTTGACGATATTTTTATTGTAATACCACGTGGCTCTGAAACAGCACTACTGGAATACCTCAACTTCCTATCTAATTTCATCCAGTTTACTATAGAGTCAGAGGTGAACGACGCGCTCCCGTTCCTGGATGTCTTAGTGCATCGCGTAGGCCCACATCTAGAGACTTCGGTATACCGCAAACCTATGTGTGCGGACAATTCACTAACTACAGATCCGGCCACGCACCCAGTCATCTCAATAGCACTGCCCGCACCCTATTCTCCAGGGCTTGGAGCCATTCCAGCACTGATGCAATTAGGCGTAACGAGATCTCCCGTTTGAAGGCGGACCTAACCAAATGTGGTTATCCATCCCATGTGCTAAGCAGGTGCCTATTAGAGGCACAAGAATTCACATCCCACCCAAGACCACCGAACCAAGACGGTATACCGTCCGCCTACATTCCCTATTCGAGGCGTGTCAGGACGGATCTCGAAAATTCTTGGAAATTACAACATCAAATGCGTGCAGTTACCCTGCAGGAACCTATGTTCACTTGTCTCCAGTGTGAAGACCCCTGTCACACCTCTTTTACGCAGCAATGTAGTATATCGCATCACCTGTAGAGACTGTGACAGCTGCTACATCAAATTACTATTACTATATTAGGGTTACCCGTAAATGATTACATTAACCCGTATTCGTGTCTGTAAATTGCGTGTGTTCTCTGGTCGATTTGCCTGTTTTGCTGGACGAAAAAACCTCAGTTTCTAAGGGAAAAAAACCTTGCTATCTACGCCTGAGACCGACTAACTCAGCCACGGAGTGAAAAAAGCCCACTAAAGTTCCTCGCGTCATCGACGGGATTCGAACCCGGGCCTTTTCCACCCGGTGTGGGGAGACGGTGACGATACCACTGTGCTACCCACGCAGACACAGCTGCTACATAGGAGAAACATCAAGACGTCTCCAAGATCGCCTTACAGAACATGACAGAGCAATCCGGCTTGCCGAAACTGACCAGTCCTCAGTCGCGGAACATTTTTGGGCCACCAACTACGATCTTGATCCCAAACGTGATTTGAAATAGTAGACCACTCACGACACTTTCGCCACCGCCTATGGCTAGAGTCACTTAACATATTAAACAATCCAAAGGCAATAAACCGCCACAAAGGCATACATCTACACCCCATCCAAGAGACAACCGTTGAAATGCTAGATGATCAGAGGAGTAAAACAGCGCACGTCCGTGCAACAACAATAGCAAATGAATAACGTGCCTCACTCAGCTCATTGCATTTATCCGTTGTATTTGTTTTTGAATTCAGTTGAAGAAGAGACTCGTTAGTCTTGAAAGCTACTGCCTGCTACTTATTATTATATATTTTATTATATTACATTAAACTGGGTTATCATTGTACGTATCTATTTTTTCACAGATCACACTGCTGACTCATGCTTTGACTGAGTTGCACATGCCTGTACACACCAAATCGGTTGGTTTTTGTAATTCACAAATACGAACATGTGACAATTTCTGACGCAGTGGTCAACTCTTTGAATTATTGGGATGTCCCTTCTCACTGGCCACTCAGTCTACATGAGGATGCATAATGATACCACTCTGTTACATAATACCTTTGCTAATATATTGTTAAGTACAGAAGATCACATATCTTTAATAGGTATAACAGTCTTCTAACCTTGCTTACCTATCGCAAATATGTTTTGTGAATGAGGGTTCGCCATAAATTTCCTTTAAATATCTACTAACTCTGTGAAATCTAGTACATGTCTTTCTATGAAGTATAATTTCCAGATGAACTCTAGTGCCTCTCAACGTCTTTCAAACTACCTGCATGCCAAAGCCCATCTCGCCAGCGATACTGGATACTGAAGTGGGCAACCCTCAAGCATCCACTCCCCCTCCCCTCTACAGAGGACCACCAGCATGGCCGACTAATTTCAAATCTCACGGCTGCTTCAAATATCCGCATAAGGAGAACTGTGACAAGTATCAAAATGGTGGTTGGCAAGATCAACTCCCCTGACTTCTGGGATATATGTCAGTGGCAAGAGCCACCCCTTTTCTTCAGCTACCACGGAACAGGCTGAAAATCACTGACAGATTTCTACCCGGCCAAGTACTTCCTACAATACAAGCCCTGCTAATGATCGAAGTAGACTTCCAGAAATTCGCTTCAGATCGCAATTACAGGCGCTCGTTGGCTGAACGTTTTCCGCTTTTGTTTGGCCCCTGATGTCGACTAATACCAATATCTCCATCTGCTATCTGCTATGAGGCGCAGAACGGCACATCGCAGATACACCGACGAGTTCTGAGGCAGGTACTGTCTGCCTCAGAACTATGTATATACTCATAGCTATATATCTGGATATATCTATAGCATGGTTTGATGCCACGTTTTAAAGTTAATTTCATGTTATGTTATCTTTCTGTTAGACTGTAAATGTTGTTATATTACCCCATAACCTTGTCAAGCCCCTGGCCTCCTTGGCTGTGGCGGGCACATTATTGTATCTTACTGTACAATAAAGTTTTCTTCTTTCCTTCCTGTGTTGGTTGATGTACAAGCAGTTAGAAATGGCTATAAAGTCCTATTCGTTTTAGGAAGGAGAAGAATTCTGTGAGATTTGATTTTTCACCTATGACATGGCTAATCGACAAAGGTTCCTTTAAGCTTGCCAGACAAATAAAAGACATTTGTCGAGCATTATTATACAGGGTGTTTCAGTTAAACGTTTCAGAACTTCTACGAGGGGTAGGGTACATCCTGATAACTCGAAATCATATACCAATGGGCAGAATCGAAAATTCCGAGCTTTAGTGCAGGGAATCTTAATTTCGCACAAGAACGCCAAGTTAGTAGGATGGATGATTACACGAACGCAGAGTTAGCCGATATGCATTTGGCGTACGGGGCTGCAAATTGTAGTGGGCCAGCCGCACAGCGTTTGTACGCGGAACGATATCCGACGAGGCGTATTCCCAGTCATAATTTCTTTGCAAGACTTCACCAGAGGTTAGCTGAGAGAGATTCATTTGAAAGAGCTGACAGGGACAGGGTAAGAACAGCACGGACTCCAGCCGTCGAACAGAATGTGCTGCAGCATGTACAGGGGAATCCAAGAACGAGTACACGAAGTCTAGCAAACGCAGTCGGGGTTTCCCATTGCAGCGTCTGGAGGATTCTCCGAGAACAAGACATGCATCCGTTTCACGTGCAGCGTGTCCAGACACAGCAACCGGAGGATTATGCACCTCGTATTGCTTTCGCACAGTGGTACCTTGGAAAATGTGCTACAAATCCCCTTTTTCCTGCTGAAGTGTTGTTTTCCGATGAGGCATCCTTCACAAGGGAAGGAATTTTCAACACGCATAACGACCATATCTGGGCGGTCGAGAACCCGCATGCAATACGACGTCGTGCAGCACAGATTCGATTTTCGGTCAATGTATGGGCCGGTATTATGGGAGATCACCTCATCGGACCTTACCTGTTACCGTGTCGTCTAACCGGACCTATCTACTTGATCTTTCTGCAGCAAGTATTGCCACAACTTTTGAGAGATGAACAGATTTCTGCATCGACGCAACAGACAATGTGGTTCCAACACGATGGAGCCCCTGCCCATTATAGCGGAGATGTTCGTAACTACCTGGATGTCACATTTGGTCAACAGTGGATCGGACGTGGTGGTCCCGTGCGTTGCCCTGCTCGGTCACCCGACCTATCATGTCTTGATTTTTATTTCTGGGGTCATATGAAATCGCTAGTTTATGACACCCCTGTTGACAATGCTGAGGAGCTGGTTGCAAGAATCGCAGTAGCTGCCGAAGAAATTCGAAATTCGCCTGGAGTATTCCAGAATGTTCGGATGTCCATGCGTCGGAGATGTGAGGCGTGCATTGTAGCCCGTGGAAGAAACTTCGAACACTTACTTTAATCCATGTACCTTTTGCTTCTTTTCATGTATTATTAAAACGATTTCTCACTTACGGTCTCTTTTCTTTATGGTGCTTCTGTGTACAACACCGCTTCAGGAAAGCATTTCCGACCCCACATTGCTATATGATTTCGAGTTGTCAGGATGTACCCTACACCTCTTAGAAGTTCTGAAACGTTTAACTGAAACACCCTGTATAGAGTATATTCCAGAAGGTCATTCCCTGACAAGACTTGTGGTCATTTAACTCATCTGTTTCTCTTGTCAGGGAATGACCTTCCACAGTGTGGAAGGTCATTCCCTGACAAGAGAAACAGATGAGTTAAATGAGTATGACCGATTCTGGCTGTAGCTAGAATTACTTCTTCTTGTCTGTTTGCAATGAGGCTGGAAGCCCATAATTTTGGTACAGGTTTAATTTGAAGTAGTTTACTATGAATTTGCGCTTGTCATTCAAGAGTCCATCGACCTTTACGTACACTTTGTATATTCATTTTATAATCAGTGAACGGTATTAGGGAATTCGTTGGGGCTGATCTGGATGGATGTTTGGCAGCATCATCCACAATGTGCGCCAGTTGTTTGTGAGAGAAATTCGTAAGAGGAAGTTAAACCACATAAAATGCCGAAATCTAATGCTTTGAGAACGCATGAATTCTTCAATCAAATAAGTAATGACTTTTAACTTATTTCTACAAGTTTTCAAACGAATTTCATTTAATGAAATAATACAGATTTTGTCTATGCTGAAATTTCCAATAATCTTAAATTCATTTTTTTTTATTCTTTAACCGATTTTATAAGCTTATAAGCTTTATGAATAAGTCTTCATCCCAAAAAATACCCTTCTTACTTCATATATGCAAATGACAATTGCTAAAATGTTTTAAAATGTGTTTGGCTAAAATTTAGACCAGGGTGCTGGTCTAAATTTTAAATTTAGTGGTTTAAATGGTGCTGGTTTAAATTTATGCTGTATTGCATATACCTATCCGACAAGTCAAGTGCATGTCTAGTTGTGCCTACTGATTGCTTCCATAGGCGCCAATCAACGCCAATGTGCATTAGAGTGAATGCGTTTTTCAAGCCACTACAGATGGCAGGGATACGAGGTACAGGCCAGAAAATTCAACCATTGTTTTCACTAATGCAAATTTTTGTGATGCTTGTTGCAGTCTTTTATATGTTTTTTTTTTTTAATAGATATGTTATTTTTTATTTATGTTTATTTTCTTTTTTATTTTATTTATTATTGTATGTATGTTTAGTTTTTGTTTTTATATATGTTCTGTCTCGTACTGTCTCAATTCGAGACTCTGCTCGAATTGAGACAGTACGACCTCTATGAGGACTGGCCCATCTTCCTGTGGGGTCGACGAGTAGCCAGAATCATCTCTTAGGTGCTCATGGGTAGCCAAGTAGTCAGAACAACAGAACACACACAAATATACTTTACTCACATATCTGATCTTTGTGCAGTGGTACTGTTGCAACAGAGCCATGAGCTGGAGTTGAACTGACGTTCTACGAGCCACCCAACAAAATCACAATGTCCACATGTCGATATGCCCTGTTGGCGCAATGGTCATTTTTCACTCCATGGCTGAGTTAGTCGTTCTCAGGCGTAGATAGCAAAGTTTCCCCCCCCCCACAAGAATTTCAGGTTTTTCGTCCAGAAAAACAGACAAATCAACCATAGAACACACGCAATTAACAAACATAAGACACAGAGCACGGCATATGAATTTAATTATTCGGGTGGCCTCAATTTACTGTAAGAGTTTTACAATAGAATAGTGAAGCCTTTGGATAATTTCTTTTTTTTTTTTTAATGTGAATCCCAAACACGAGAGGTATTAGAACCTATAGTACTTAGTACCGTGCTTGGGTTGGAGGTTGAGAAGACGAAAGAAGATATTTGTTGACATTGAACTTTAACTTCTGTAGACTGTAATTTTCAGGAAATACGTATGAAGGAAGGTTGTTCCAGAAAACGGCAGTTGAATGAATAAATGAGGAAGATGAAACGTTGGTTCTGTGGGTTTGAAGTTGGACAGTAAATGGATGTTGGCTGGTGGCGGCACGTGTTTGGACTGTTTTGAAAGAGAGAACGGGAATTATAGAAGCCAGTTCAGAAGAACAGCGCCCATGGAAGTATCTGTAGAAGAGGCATGCACCAGAAACAGTACGTCTATGAGAAAGCGAGTGGAGAGACTCTGTTAGAGATGAGTCATTAATTAATCTAACTGCCCTCTTCTGAATGGAATCAAGAAGCCTGAGAGAGGTTTTGGCGGCACCACCCCAGATGTGGGAACAATATTCCATGGCAGGGCGGATTTGCGATTTATACAGAGTGAGCAGCTGTTTGGAAGAAAAGTAACGCCGAGAGCGAAAGAGAAAACCAAGTTTTTTAGATGCAGAGGAAGCAATATTTGTAATGTGCTTGTGCCAAGAGAGATTAGAAGTCAGGGTAATCCCCAAAAGAGATATATCATTTTGCCTAGAAATCGGAGTGTCACTAAAGATAAGCATAGGAGCAGAAGAATCCTTTTTGCGATATATAAGACAAGACTGAGTTTTAGAAGGGTTGAAATCAAATACGTTGTCTTTGCCCCACTGGAGAATTACCTGAAGTTCGGCATTTAAGGAATTGGTAGCAGATTTTCGAGAAGTTGAAGCTGATTGAGCAGGACAAAGTTTCTCAAAATGGAAAGTTGAATGCAATGTGCTATCATCGGCAAAATTATGGATAGGATTTCCAGTCAATGGAAGAAGGTCATTGATATACAAAAGGGAAAGAGTGGTGGAAAGAACTGAACCTTGGGGGACACCGGCATTAGTGGAGAAGTTAGAAGACAGAGAGCCATCTACCCTCAGTGAGCGATCAGAGAGAAAACTGGATAACCAATTACTAAAAACAGTTGGCAAACCATAAGATGGAAGCTTGTTTAGAAGACCTTTATGCCAAACACGATCAAAAGCCTTTGAGATGTCAAGAGCAACTACTTGACATCTCAAACATATGCAACAGGATCTGGATAATTTGGGCAGATGGGCTAAGAAGTGGCAACTGAAGTTTAACCTTGACAAATGCAAAGTACTGCATATGGGTAGAAGTAACCCCAGAGAAACGTACCAAATGTGTGGTACTACACTTAAGGTGGTAGAAAATGAAAAAGACCTGGGAGTAATTGTCCAGGCAGATATGAAGTTTTCTGAGCAATGCAGACAGGCTGCCAGGGCAGGTCATGGGGTTTTGTCAATGATATATAGGAATTTTGCTAGCAGGGAAAAGGAGTTGATTATCCCTCTGTATAAGGCAATGGTCAGGCCACGCCTTGAGTACTGCGTACAGGTCTGGAGGCCTCATTTTAGGAAGGATGTAGATTTACTTGAGCGTGTACAGAGAAGGGCAACAAGATTAGTGAGGGGAATGAAGGGATCCTCTTATCAAGAGAGGCTTAAGTTCTGCAAATTGCAGTGGCTGGAGACTAGGCACCTGCGCGGTGATCTGATTGAGGTGTATAAGGCCTTGAATGGGTTCAGCACGCTGAATTCTGATGGGATCCTTCCACTTGTTCAGATTACGAACCTAAGGGGGCATAAATTCAAATTAAGAAAGGACCGATGTAGAATAGATGTGTGGAAATTTGCCTTTAGCCAGCGGGTGGTTAATTGCTGGAACAAACTTCCATCTGTTGTTGTGGAAGTTGATAGGTTGAATAAATTTAAGGAGGAACTGGACAGGCATTTGGGGGGAATGGTGTGATTTTTTTTTTTTTTTGGCTGATGCTGCATAAGCTCATACACTTGCTTTCTTGCATCACATGCCACTACTGCTACTACTACTACTACTACTACTACTACTTGTGTTTCACCGAACCTTTCCATTGAATTAGTCCATAAATGGGTAACATAAGCCAGAATATCACCAGTGGATCGACACTGACAGAATCATACTGGCGATCGTTGATCAGACGGAAGGTTTCTAGGTAGTTTAAGAGTTGGCGGTTAATTGATTTCTCCATTACTTTAGAAAGAGTAGAAGTAATTGCAATGGGACGATAATTGGATGGGAGGGATTTGTCACCCTTTTTAGGAACTGGCTGGATATGAGCAAATTTCCAAGCAGAAGGAAAAAACACCTTTGGAATAAGAAAGTGAAAAAAGGCGGCAAAGAATAGGAGTAAGTTCAGGAGCACAGATTTTGAGAACAAATGGAGAAATACCATCAGGACCTGGAGCTTTCTTAGCATCAAGATTCATCAGAATCCTTCTGATATCCTTTTGACGGAAGACCACAGGAGGCATTGAATGGAGCGTGTTGGGAATGGTGGGAGGTGTTTTTCCAAGATCATTAATACATGAGCTGGAAGAAAAATGGGATGCTAGCAGGTAGCTTTATCCTTGGCTGAAGTGACAACAGAACCATCTGGTTTGGACAGTGGTGGGAGCAGAGATGGGCAAAAGTTGCGGCCAATAGCTTTGGCAAGAGACCAGAATGGTCGGCTACCATTAGGGCAAGAAGCAAGTTTTCTACTCTTAGCCTGTTCAAACTCTAGTTTGGACTGATTAATAACTGCTTTACAATTGTTGCGAGCTTTGATGTAGGCAGAAAATGAAACTGAAAAATTAGAAACAAGCCAATTACGATATGCAACATTCTTCTCTTGAACAGCGTTAGAACATTTATTGGAAAACCAAAGTTTAGATAAGGGACGAGATTTTAAAGTGGAATGTGGGATAAAGGATTCCATTCCTGCAAGAATAATTTCACTGACCTGATCTGAGCAAACATTGACATCAGAACTTTTGAAACAGTAATCCGACCAAGGAAAAGAAGAAAAGAAGTTTCACAGGTCATCCCATTTTGCATTCTTGTAATGCCAAACAACACGAGGTTGGGAATAGCCATGAGATAAAGGTTCCATTGGAGAAGAGACAATAACCAAGTTGTGATCTGAAGTGCCTAAAGGACCTCTCACTTCGACCGTGTACTTAGAAGGGTTGTTTGTGAGAAAAAGATCAAGCGTATTGGCTGTATGATTATTATTGTCCGGTATTCTTGTAGGTAAATGAACAATCTGTGCTAGGTCATTAGTAATTGCAAAAGCCTCAGCATCTCGCCCAGCTGGGTCGGTGTGACTAGAAAACGGAAGCCAGCTGGAGTTGTGAACATTAAAATCACCAAGGAAAATTACCTCACTGTTAGGAAACTTGGACTGGAGAAAGTCAAGTTGCAAAGAGAGGAAGTCAAAGAGCTCCAAGTGATTAGTGGAGTTGGGAGAACGGTAGAGACAACAGATGAATTTGACACAATGAGGTAGAGAGATTTTAAACCAGAGAAGATCAAAGAGAGGAGATTCCAAATTGCCAAGTCTCTGACAGGGAATATCAGAACGGACATATGCACAAGTACCACCTTTGAGGCGAAAGGCGAAAGGAAATTGGGATGTCCATTCTCATCTGGCCACTGAGATTACATGAAAATGCGTATTGATAGCATTGTCTTTAATGATAATACGTCTGCTAACATATTGTTAAGTAGACAAGATCACATATCTTTAATATGGTTAACTGGCTTATAACCTTTCTTGCATATCACAAAAAGTAGTAGCAATAGTAGTACAAAGTAGTAGTAGCAAATGATGAAAGCCAAAAAAAAAAAAAAAAAAACACTACACACATCCCCCATACATCCACTTGCAAAACAACATATGTTCCAACAATCAACCACCCGCTGGCTGAGGCCAAACTTACGCACTTCTCTCCTTCCACCTGCTTTCTTCAACTTAAATTTATACCCCTTCATGAGTGTGTAGTCTAAGCAGGAGGAAGAATGCTATTCATATTCAGTTTACTCGATCCACTCAAGTCCTTAAACACCTCAATCAGCTCGCCCCGCAGGTGTCTGATCTCCAGACGCCGCAATTTGCAGAACTGAAGCCTTTCTAGGTAAGAGCACTCTTTTCTTCCGTTCACCAATCAGGCTGCCCTTCTCTGCACCCGTTCCAATAGATCCTAAAATGAAGCCGCCAGACCTGTATACAATACTCTAGATACGCCTAATCATGGCCTTATACAAAGCAATAATCACCTCCTCCTGTCTACTAGCAACGTTACCGTTTATCATTGATAAAATCTCGTCAGCTGTTCTGGCAGCATGTCTACCCTACACAGAGAATTTCATATCTGACTGCACAAATACTCGAGAACTTTTTCATTTTCTATTACCCTGAGTGCACTACACAGTTCAGAAGTTACTCTGAGATTACTGCTACCCATATGCAGTACCTTGCATTTGACAAGGTTGAACTTCAACTGCCATTTCTCAGCCCGTCAACCTAAATTTTCTAGATTTATTTTGCAGTAGTATACAGTCATTACTGTCTTTAACCACTCTCTGAACCTTCATATCATCTGCAGTCTTGAACATTAAGTCTGATATAGCTTCATTGACAACATTAATAAATATAGAAACAATAATGGGCACAGCACTGGACCATGGGTGATTCCAAATGATAATAGTAGTCC
The DNA here is from genome assembly GCF_048544385.1 of Mastigoproctus giganteus. Taxonomy (NCBI): domain Eukaryota; kingdom Metazoa; phylum Arthropoda; class Arachnida; order Uropygi; family Thelyphonidae; genus Mastigoproctus; species Mastigoproctus giganteus. The sequence goes on from NC_143575.1 coordinate 25,372,159, forward strand.
ACGAAGAGCAGTGCCCATTGATAACCACTCTGTGTCTTCTTTCAGTTAACCATTCCTTTATCCATAGCAGTAACTTGCTCTTAACATCATATTACTCCAATTTATACGGAAGTCTTTTATGTGCGACAGTATCAAAAATGTCCCGGAAATCCAGTATATGATATCAAAATTCTCTTCTGCATCCAGTTCATTAAGCACTGCATCATAGTAACTAATCAGATTGGTTAGACAGGACCGCCCCTTAACAAATCCATCTTGTGACTGCAGTATAATCTCATTTCTGTCCAGGTGGTCCTGCATTAATTACTACTTTAAACAGTGACTCCATTATTTTCCCTGGAACAGAAGTTAAATTAAGAGGCCTGTGATTACTAATATAACCGTTTGGTCCTCACTTGTGAATTGGGGATACATTCGCACATCTCCAGTCCATAGGGACTTCCCCTGAACCCAAGGATGCTCTTTTAATAATGGCCAAGGGTTTGCTTAACTCCTTTACTGCCTCCCTTAATTTGATTAACAATGTCCGATCAACTCTAGGGGCCTTTTTTTTTGTTCGGCTTCAACAATTTCTTGTTTACTTTAGTTTTAGTTATCATAAAGAAATTTACCTCCCTGTTGGAGTTTGACAAACCTCTGGCTTCCCCTCCCCCGAAGAAATCCGTACGTGTGAATGTACAAGCAAAATTCGTATTAAATTTTTCAGCGACATGAGCAGGGTCATAAACAGTTTCCCCATTGTCATCAAGTAGCTCAAGGTACAACCCCTTCGTTCCTGGCGAAGAATTCCAAGAAACACATCAAAAACATCTATGCGATGTCTCTGCAGTTTTCCTTGGAATTCTTCGCCAGAGACTTCTCATAATCTGCGTTAGCTTGCCTAACCTCCTTTTTTGTCTTGATTACAGACTAATTTATATCTGCTGTAGGCTTCTGTGCGCCTTATAATTTAAATGCATCCCATGCACTTTTCATCTCTGCCACATGTCTCAATAGTTGTTCTGATATCTATTTATGTCCAAGCCTTGAACGTATTACTTCGTTGCTAAGAAAAGCGTAGTAGTTTCTTCGATTACTTCCCTGAATGCTTCCCATTTAGAATTTGCTGTTGGTAACATCATCAGTTGGCCCCACCGTATAGAATTTAAAAAATCTCTGAGATCACTGTAGTCACCCTTACGAAAGCAAATGCTTTTCCTTCACCCTTGTTAGTATTTATGTGTTTAATTAAATTCCACATTAATACACTGTGTTCGTTGCCAACCAGTGGATCTTTTCCCAGCAGATTCTTAATGCATGAAGAATCACTGCTGATAAACAAATGAAGAGTATTGCTTCCTCTAGTTGGCTGTTTAACATTCTGCTGTTGAAAATAGTTATCCAATAAATCTACAAAATTCTTGCTAGTGTGTGAATGACGAACCCACAAATATCCAGTCAACATCTATTCTAGAGTTAAAATCCCCCATTATGAGACATTCTGATTTACCGGCCAACTCTATTTCTGTGTATAGCTGTTTGGTATACTCATCAAGTCATTTTGATCTATCTCACACTCCTACTCTCAATTTTGCTTTCCCAGTGCTTACATTACACCAAACTAAATCAACATTGCGCTGTCCACCCATGTCGACTGGATGCACGGCCTTAGATTTAATATTCTTCTTAACTATCAGTGTATACAGGAAGGACAGACCTAACTGTCTGTCCTTCCTGTATACATCGTACATCCCATATCCAAATACAGCATCACATATATCTGTATGACATCATGTCTCCTCTACCTCTACAATGTCTTCATTTCATGACTTAACGAGAACTTCAAATTCATCAAATTTCTTTAAAATACTCTTAGCATTGGTATACATGCAAGTGTTCATGTGTGTGTTCTTACTCGTAGTTACTCAAACACAGCCCATGTATTCACTCGCTCCATGATGACGCACAGCTCGGCCTGAAATATCCTGGACACCCTGCTTTCCAGGCTGTTGCAATTTCCAAGGATCACTACCTCTACCTGCAGCTGTAGGTAATCTATTAGTCTGTGTATTCCTCCAAGCTAGCAGTTTCTATTTCAACTATCACTGCCTCGATAGCATTAAAATAGTCTCGAACCCATTCTATTTAAATGTATTCCATCCCTGTAAAAAGGTCTCTTCTGTTAATACGACAGACCAGGCACAGATAAATTTTACCTATGAGCCTTGCGCTAAAGTCTTCACTTCTCTCAAGGGCCGAATTGTTTGACAAGGCTCTCAATTTGTACTCCCTATCGTGTCTGGGCAAAATTGCAGACACTTTCAAATTTAATCGTTACTCGCGACTTTTTCCGAACATTGCCCTGTTGACTAAGTCCTCAGATCTACTCTTAACAACATTAGTTCCAACGTCTACATCAATATCACTTTTTGTAGCCTTAAAAGATATCTGCTCTATAACGTCATCAACGTTTGTCCCCTTCAGACATACCCTGGTCCTATTTCACCTGTCCTGCTTGCACAACATATTTCCCGTTTACCTGAAACAAACTCACAGACAATAACCACCTCCTGTGGTAAAAGCGCGTTCTGCCTTGGAGATTGCCTCTGTGTTGCCTGATGCTCGCTCTGGCTTTGAATTAGGCGGTAGAGAGCTTGATGGAGTCCCAATATTAATTCCTTTGAGGATATCTACCCTATTCTTCAAACTCTCAGGGCCAGTCATCAGAACGCAGAGCTGGCGCCTAATTTCTTCATGCACTGAACAGACACACAAAGACATCCCCCCTGTTCACTGTTTTAGGGATATCAGTAAACATTGCACAAGTTGTACGCTTTTTTAGGCTGCAATTTGAAGGAAAATCGGTCACTTCGGTTCTCCCCCCAGCTACAGCCCTCCCACTACTTCGTTCCCGTTGCTTTCCTACACTAGTCTAGGAAATGATTTATATTTAAATACACTTTAATTGATCAACAATGGAAATCAATAAAATTAATCAACTAACTACCAACAGTTCGAATATATCTACTACTATTTAACACAGTCCAAGAAAAACCCTCAAATAAATAAATGTTCGTCCCTGTTTTTGTACACCTTCCATTTCTGTTCTTAGGAAAAAATTCCATCATGTTCCCTTCCGAAAATTAAGTAAATTCAAGCCCAAAGTAACTAGCATGCGCTCTCTTCTCGCTCACCAACTGTCAAACTGCTGCAGTTTCCACTAATTTTCGTATTTCACATAACTAAAATTAAAAAAGAGAACAGTCCAAATTAGACCTCTCTCAATATAAAGAAACCTTTTATTACGTAATAAGACATATTACAGCAACTATTATAAAAATGAAATATTCCAGATTATCAGTAAATTATAAAGAAAAGAAATTAAATCTTATAAATTAATAAAATATCTACCTAGAAAACATGGAAACAGAGAATAAAATATTAATAAGACAATAAAAAGGGAACGTTCTTTAAACAATATTCTTATTATTAATCGTTAAGGAAAGCATTTTTCCGCAAATAAAGATATTTTTGTAATAAATGGATCAAGTTTGGTGCGAAACTAATAATGATTTTAATATTGAAAACAAAAGCATGTTGGAGGGACAATTATTCAGAATGGAGTTTCCTATGCCGAGACAAGTTCTGTTCGTGAGAAAATGCTTTGCTGCACGTTGCACATGTGAAGGGTTTTTCTCTGGTGTGGACTCTTATGTGTACAGTGAGATCGCTAGACCATGAAAAACTTTTCGGGCAAAACTTACAAGAAAAAGGCTTCTCACCCGTGTGCTTTCTCGTGTGGCTCATACAATTTGCTCGGTGTACAAATGTCTTGTGACAGAATTCACAAGAATAGGGCTTTTCCTTAGAATGCACTGTCTTGTGACTTCTTAAATTTGATGATGTATTAAATGCTTTTGAGCAAATGTCACAGGAAAAAGGCCTCTCCCCAGTGTGGATCCGACTGTGATTTGATAAGAGTGTTGAGGTCGATAATGATTTTCCACAATATCCGCACGTGAAAGGCTTCTCTTTGGTGTGAGTTCTGAGATGGCTTAAAAGGGAGCAATTTTGCGAGAATTTTCGATTACAAATATCACATTGAAAAGGCTTCTCACCAGAGTGAATCCTCATGTGGCGTGCAAGGTGGTGCTTTTGTGAAAATCTTTTATCACAAATGTCACAACAAAAAGGCTTTTCCCCAGTGTGGATTCTTTTGTGCACATTAAGGTTGGATGATTGGCTGAATGTCTTCCCACAAGTTTCACAAGTGAAAGGCCTCTTATTGTTGCGAATACCCTCGTGGCGGTGAAGATATGATGATGTACGAAATGTTTTGTCACAAGTGGCACATCTGAAGATTTTCTGGCCAGAATGAATTTTCCTGTGCTGACGAAGAGAAGAAACCTTTGAAAACATCTTCTCGCAATGCTCGCAGATGAGATGAGTCCCTTCGTTATCTGTCATCATAGTAGTCAAAGGCGTTCCTAATTATTCACCTGAAAAGATCAAAACCTTTTTATAAATCATGATTAAAAATACTGTTTTAATTGATAATTAATTCATAAATATATTTTGCACTTGGTAACAAGAAAAGCGCAGTGGAAACTCATGCTGTTCACTGATCGAAGGGAACATTAATAAATAATATGATTGGTTATTCATTTACTTTTTGGTGACATTCATAAACACAAAAATATGAAAAATTTCGCCACCAGCTGATACCCTGCAAGTAGGGCACACTCCACCAATTCAGAAATGAGTGTCATCCCCATTTAGGCAATGTTGTTGTTATTTGGTTTTTAGGAGCATTAGAAATTAATTGGTCATATTGCTCCGGGGATATGCGGTGGTCATACCCTGACCTTGACGCAGTGCATGCACATGTACATGCACCATACGCCTTACAATGCACACTACAGTGTGTAAGACACAAAGTCTTACAAGTTAAATTAAATATCAATATAATTAAAGAAAGAACGCTAGATACAGTGATATTGTAAACAGTACAAGAAAACACTTAAAGTCACAAATATTTAAAAAGTGGGTCTCACGTTAATAGAATTAAATTAAGTGGAGTCTATATTTAATGTAAGAGCAAATATACCATGAATATAAACATTAGAAAGAGATATAGAATCAGCGCCCACTACCTGAAAGAGCAAGTGAAGATAGTGAGACAGAACAGTGGGCGGTCAATTGATAGAATGGCAAGGGAAGGAGTGCTCCAGAGGTTACAATAGGGGTACCAGCGGGGAGTGGTCCTGGTTTACCATTAACAGAGCGGGCGTGGCCATTTTATAATAAGGCGAGACGAATCAAGTAAATGGACGCAGAGGTTTTCTGGATGGTTCTGGAAAGATTCTGAGCTTCCGGAATTTCCGGTCACCTACTGGAAAGTTCGAGAAATTTCTGGAAACCGGAAGTCTCCTCTCTACACTGGAAGGAGCTCGACCTTCCTGTCATGGGTCGAGGCAATGTCACGTGCAATAGGCAAATGAGAATGGAGATGATGATGGAGAGATAGAAATGATTGGTTGAATAAAGGAGGAGCGTTACGAAATTTTGGGAAATAAAAAGGGAAGAGTGCGCAAGAAAGGGGGGTGATGAAAGTTTTTTTTCGGAGAGGTAGGCTCGGGAAACAGTACCCGGAAGTGACCCACCAGTAGAACCAGTTATGGTGAATTGGCTAAATTCTGATAGTTTAAATAAAGTATAGATAGGTTACAGTAAAGGGAACTTTCTCTAGATGGAACATAGAAGTCTGAAAGCGTCCACCGAGAGATATATTTAGAAGGACGACGGCGAGAGATAATGCTTACGGAAGAACACCGGACAGCCCTGCAGCCTACAGAGAGAAATAAAGTAAAGGGAAGCGACTCCTACTGAATGATCTGGAACCGAGAAGAAAGATACGACACCAGGAATGATCGGCGAAGCGAATAGTATCCTTGACAGATGTTAGCAGTTCCGAAGCGGAGGAAGAGCGATCTCAGACTGATGGTGGACCCCGATGCAAAGCAGAAAGTCAAAGACCAATCCTTGTATTAGCTGAGCAATTCTGCTCACCAGAAGTATGTTCTTAACGGCATGTGTACCATTAGGTAATACAAAAGACTGTAGCTAAAGATAGATAATGGTTAAAGGGAATTCTTTTGGGATTCTTTTGATCTTTAGAAAAGTGCAGAAATGTCATAAGGATTGTTTAATAAGAGGGTAGTTCATAGTTACGTTTCATCTGCCTAACTTTAATGAATGTAGAATAAAAACCTTTTGGAAGGGTTAATCAATAGAGCTGTCAGAGTTGTATGTTAACAGGAATAACGTCCCAGAAGTAGAGGAGTGGCGCTGCTAACCGCAGATTGCCGAGATTTTCCTTGAAAATCCAAAGGTGAGACAGAACCAGTAAAATTGAAATGCTAGCTTTATTAGTTAAGGTGAGACTGGTCTGGAGAAACTTATCAGTTGGATAGTTAGCTTAAGAAGAAGAGAATTGTATTAGCGAAGGATTAAAGGAAAGATATGTGTAATACCTGTAGAAATAAATGTGATTGTTTTAATGAACTTTAATTGAGAAAAAATATATATATAAACGCAAGAGAGTGTTACTGCCCCAACAGCAAGAAGAAGATGATGTATGGAAGAGCCTAATGACCAGGATCGTAATCCATGCCATTTACTAATATCAAGTGAATAATGTGTAATGATTTGCTAGATTTTTTTTTGTTTGTAAATATGTATAATAAACTAATTGTATTTAACTCAATGCAAATGGTGTTTGGTCATTTCTGAACACACAGCAAAATCCAAAGGAGGAGTGCAGTAATATAGAAACTCCCTCAGAACCTGAATTCTTCTGTGAGATACACACAAGGCAGATGCAAAGTGGGTTGTAGTAAGAATATAAATAATAATAAATGAGAAAGGGGATTTTTAAGATAAGGGAGCTTAATAATAAATAAAGTAAATAAATATAGAAACAAGTAAGAAAAAATATATAAACCCCCCCACCCCCACAAATGGACCTCCGCTTATGATTGGTTCGCTATACGAGCAAATCACTTTCCAATGGACATTCCATAACAAAATAGCTTCACTATACGATATGTAGTTGGGGCCGGTCATTGTGATCACGTTTACGAATTGAATTTTAATTCTGTTAACGGTGATTCCAATAAGCGAAAATAGGAGGAATATTATCCACAGGTTACAAGAGTAAAGATGTAAAGCACAGATTTACATTTTATTACCTTACCAGTTAACAAAATTAAATGATACGTGAAAATCGAAAAAATATTTTCCAGAGGTTAACAAAAGAAAAGAAAAAAAAAAGAAGACAGAAAGTCAACTACACTGTATATTCCCAGTTGGTCACCTTCCAATTACAAACAACACTTAACGCTGCTTAAAGAAAACGCTGATTCCATATCGTAACTCATCTGAGAATGTTCCGGCAAGGTTCCCAAAAGGTTACATTAATGCATAGTGATTTAGTTAATAGCTAAATAAACTATCTTAATCTTCACGTAGTATAAGAGTGGTCATTATAGAAGTTTAGATCCCATGCATAGATTTCTTTTGCTCCTGGCACCTTACCTTTTAGCTCCTGTTTCACTATCCTCTCAAAATCATCTAACTGCCAGTTATAATTAGCTACTATTCTAATATCCCCGTCTGTAAGAACGTCTTCATGTGTTCATGTTTTTGTGCAAATGTAGAAATATGCCAATAAGGAATTTCTCAGTTCGTATGCAAACTATCTATTTTGTATGTACACCGATTACAGCGCCCTCGCTAATGTTACATAGGATATAAAGTGTTTCGCCACATTGGGTTAAAAAATCCTACCACGACGAAACTTAATTGGCACTTTCTCAATGTACATTAGTTGGTGGGGTTGAGGCGAGTGCACAATTAAATTTTTTTTTTTTTTCTGTTTGAAATTTCATGTTTTTATCTAACAAACAGCAAACCGACCTAAGAATACAGGTATATACAATAGAGTAACGCCTGATAGCCTTACTTGCTCTGGCGCTTAACACATAAAAAGACGCTTCCATGATGTGTTAAACTTCAATACAGTATTAATGTACAAGCTAGCATTGAACACCTTTCTTCTTCTTTTTTTTAAACAAGTATTATCAGAAATAATCGGATATTTTATCCGATTACGATTTGCATGTTACCATTTCTTTTTATTACGAGACTGCTCTCTTTATCTGCGTATGAATACCAATTGCTTTTAATCATTCCTGGAACTGAAAAACTGCGTTTAATAACCTTTGTGAGTCTCGATTCCTTTATTTTGAATCTCCCAGATATACTACTATTCTGTCAGATGTACAGCAGTTCCCTCTTCTTTTCCTTACGTTAATTCTATAACTGACTAATCTAAATTCAACGTGTTTCTAATATTATCGTGTTCTTTACATGCTGCTTCAGCTATCAAATCCATTATAGTGAGTGAGCTTGTTTGGTCAGAGAACTTCGTAAGAGATTAAACCAAGTAATAAAGTAAAAATGTAAAACTTTGGAGAATATCTGAATCTAAAATATCTAATATCTGAATTTGAATCAGTTACTTATTTGTAAGTGATTTGCATTTAATTAAATAACAATTTTTCTAGAGTCTCTAAGCAATTATCATAAAGTAATTTTGTTTGTAATTTAATTATTATAGGCCTAATGCTTCTTAAATGAGTTTTAATTTGAATAAATGCGCTTCTTACCTTATGTATGCAATCGGGAAATTCTTAAAACTTGAAAAAAAGGTTTTGTCAAATATATGTCAAAGCTCAGAAATCTATTTAAGATAACGAACTCACGGCTATACAAAATTACAAATACTGTTGCAAATGATATCAGTATCTGCGCCAGTGTTGCCAACTCTTAATAATATTTCCCCCTAGCCGCATGCTCAAAATCCGCTATTTTTAACATTTAACCCGCCAAATTTTTTAAATTTTCATTTGTTTGTACTTTGTAGGGATTACAAACAAACAAATAGTATATATAAATGATTATTTATTTTCTGTTTTAATATAAAATCAATATCTGAAAATCTAAATTAATTTCGAAATTCAATACCTCCTCATCATATGCTTCTTGTGTACCTATTTTGCGAAGCACTTCTTCAGGTAAAACATAATTTTTACAACACTTTTCAACTCTTTTGAGCCCGTCTCGTACTGATAAGATTGCATTAACCATGCCAGCACTCATTCTGTTGCGTGTTTTGTTTTTTACTAGATTTAAGTTGCCGAATATTCTTTCCACATCTGCATTGGATAATGGCAAAATTAAAATACCCAATGCAAATTGGCTAATTTATTTAAATGGATTTTCACCGCTTGCATCTCGATATTTCGAAACTTCTGACCAACAAGAGTAATGTTTATATACTGTTGCTCAATTTCTACTTCAGACAATTTTAAATTTTGTAAGAAATTTATCAGTGGTTCTTTTTGTTGCTTTGATATATTGTTAACTGAGATTAATGACATTTTTTTTTCTAATTCTTTTATGTTATCCAGAAGGGGATGTTTGAATTGTTGATACAAATCCGGCATCTCTCTCTTATTGCCATTTCATCTGTTGTTGTGATTAGTTTATTCATTATTAATTCATTTATTTTTCTTTCAAATTGGTAACCTAAATATGGCTTAGGGTCTAAATAATTATTAATGTCCTCTTCTATCCTTTCAATATGTGTATTTGGAAAAAAAAAAAAAATATTGGCAATCATCGACAAAAGCATGTTTAAATCATGTAGTAATAATGTAGGATCAGCAGTATTTGATTCAAAAGATTTGTTTACTCTTTGTATTTCAGATAAGATAGGTTTTAAAAATAAAAGATACGCTAAAATACTTTCATATTTGAACATTGAATAAAGAAGTTCTGCAGCATAACATTTGTCAGTCAAACGAGTTATTTCAAAATGGGCTTTTAATTCAATATACTGTTCTAAAATTCTTGTTATAGCAACTTCAAGGGATAACCACCTTGTTTGACACGAATTAACTATCTTTTTCGGATCTGCACCATCGTTTATGGCACTGTATTGAATCGATTTTGTCGGCTAGTGGATTTATTAAACCAATTATAAGTTTCAGCGATCATGAATTCTAGACTTCTAGGGAATGTTTCGCGGGTTGCATGAGATACTGCTAATTGCAAAGAATGACATACGCATTTAATGAATATCAAGTTCGGTAAATCGGACTTCAAATGTGTATAAACGCCGTTAATAACTCCAATCATAACGCTAGCATTATCTGTCCCAATGCCCACAAGATTATTTAAAGGAAGTTTAAAACTTTCCAGCGTTATTTTAATTGAATTTGAAATATTTTCAGCGTTACACTGATTCTACAAGCGCTAAGAATGTAGAAAGTCTTTTATCGAATTGCTCATCATAATACACAATTGCAATGCCTAATAGTTTCGTTACACTAATATCGTTTGAATCATCTAGTAACAAACTATAATTTGAAAAGCCATTGAGCACTGACTTCAATAAATCTTTCTGAAAATGGGGGTGTAGGATATATTTTATAATGCCGCTGCATTTTGTTCGATGAATTTTTAAAGTTTTGATCTTGGAATGCATTCTTACATAATTCACCAAGGTGGTCATAGCCAGTATTGACGAGTGAGCACAAACCATCAAACTTAACTTTGCTTCAGCTTCCACTGTTTGTAAATTCTTGGTGGGAAAATTTAATTTAGATTGGTTGTCTGATCTATTAGGTGAAAATGGTTCTGCCGACTTAATATGTTTGAAAGTTTTTAAATGACTTTTTAATGTCCGAAATTTTAGCAGTAAAATCTGACTCGCAATATTTACATCTTGCTCGAGTTGGATGTCCTGGAATCTCTACTGACCAGTCTTTGAATTGTGGAAAAGCTAACCATTCCTTCCGAAAATTTTGGGTATATTTCGTTTTGTTTTTGTCCGGCATCCCTAGAAAATGTTTTTTATCTATATTTTAATAGTAACCCGGATAAAAATTATTATTTTTACTATTTTAAAGTCATATTAGATATACAAAATTGAAAAATATGATAAAAACAGTAATGAATTATATAATCTTTATAATAAACTTAAATATCTTATTTTAGTTCTTGAACAACATATTATTTAAATTTAATGAATATATTTTTAAGTAGTGTTAAAACTCACCTGTGAATAGTTATTAGAAGCGTTGAACTTAGTTATTAGCGCAGAGTACTAAGATATTATTACTCTGTGGTTATTAGAAATAATTATTACTTATTACTCTTATTACTTATTGCTCTGTGGTTATTAGAAACGTTGAAAGAGAAGTTGTCGGTAATTCGGATCGCGTTTCTTGTAACCCAATCAAATGCAATCAAATAATGTGATTTTTTTTTTATTCTGATTCTAACTCAAATTGTGATCTAAATGAAAGAATGCTAAATTCCTTTTCTTAAAGAAAATAACTAACCCACCAAAAAAACAGTCAAAATTTAGTCACAAAATTAGTCTTTCAAATTTTTCATTCATTTCAGATTCTTTCTATTTCTGTGAAGAGTAAAAAAAAAAATAAATAAATAAAATGTATTAGTGGCTCTGATTAGCAGGGAAATGATGCAGTGTTCATAGGACGCCAGACATAAAACGATAAATAAATAAAGGAAAAGAATTAAATAAAAATTAGAACCGAAGTCAAAAGCAGTTTAATTCATTCATTACATCCAAACCTAAAACAACAGATTTATGGAGTTAAGGTCAAATGAGTAATATTTAAATATATAATGGCCAGACATTGCCTAAAATGCAATGACCATGGACCTTCCTTGCAACTTGTCTACAATGCTCGAAGAACTTCATGTCCGACCGTATTGTAACAACCAAGTCCCTTTTCTACACTACTGGCTTTAGCTCAACTCCACAAAGTGTATAATTTATTTTAGGGTTACTGTTCCCCAGGCGCAATACCTTTCACTTTGGTGGATTAAAGCATAACTGCCATCTCTCTTACCATTCCTGAAATCTATTTCGGTCACTCTGAAGAAGTTCTGCTTGGCAGTGATCATTAACTATTCTACCAATTTTTATATCATATGGAAATTTAGTCATCACGCCCTCTAACCCTTCATCGATGTCATTTATTAAAAATCAAAAACAACAGCGACCCTAATACTGATCCTTGCGAAATTCCACTTCTTACACCAAACTGGGGAATAAGCATTTATCACAATCCTCTTCCTCTTGCCCTGAAATAAAATGCACGGAAAGCAATGAAAAAAATTATATTCTTTGGAGTAAATGAGCCAATTTCAGTCTAACGAATTCACCTTCAGCAAGTTTTTTCCCAAACCACTCTTGAGAAAATCGACGTCCGCCCTCGGAAAAAGAATAACGAAACCCCGCACCGTAGCCAAGTGGTGCATAAGTACACGTGGCTTGAGTGACCGAGGTCAAGCCCGAGACTAATAAATAAATAAGGTGCTGTTCCTCGTATTCTCTATATGTTGTGAACTCCACTGACTGTGTGGTCGTCCCGGAGTATAAACAGAAAATTTGTTTATTTTATTTACCTTAATCCCGCCAATTTTCTTAATACGTTTAAGTAATAAAATAATCTTACTTCATCTTTGCTTTTTCTTTGCATACCTGTTCCAATCACATCATTCATTAATTTTTCTGATAATTCATTCGGCTTTCTACGCTCATCTTCATGCAATTTGCAATATTATAATAAATATTACTATTTTTCGCAGGGGGTGGGATTTTATTCCACCGGAGATGGAATGAGTCTGGATTTTATTCCACCTCAAGTGGAATAAAATCTCTCCGGTCACTCCTTCCCACTTGGATTCAACACTGTGTGATAGCTGAAGAATCTGTCGGATTAAGTGGTTGTTCAGTTTTCAGGGGAAAAAAAAGAAGGAAAATCGGATATTTTTTCAGCGATTCATTTGGACTTCTTATTTTTACCTAGAATTTCTAAAATTTAACCTATTACAGATTTTTTCTTTTTATTAAATATAGAGTGCAGCTAAATAAATAACATCGTTCATTGAAGACTCGAATTCTGCAATTTTGTGTGATTTTGGAAATGAGATAAAAATCGAATTCTAAACTAAAACATATTTTGAATAACTAAATAATATCATATAATTTTATAACCTATAAAAATAAAATATATGGTTACAGTTCAAATAAAGGAAATTAATTAAAGAAATAAATATTAAGTACTTAATAGAAAAGGGGTGCCTCGGTGCCAGGTGGGCAAGAGCAGCAGTGCGCAGCATAGGCTTCTCGATTAGACGGGGGATTCGAGCCCGTGAACCACCAAATACGGATACGGAAAGGTCAGGGAATGACCACCGCATATCCCCGGAGCAATATGACCTTAGTTGCTAATGCTCCAAAGAACAGCAAGCAAGCTTAATAGAAAGAAAATTTTAAATACATAAAAGAAAGGTTTCTTAACAATAATTTATTAAAACTTACTTTTTTATCCTTGTGGAGATGAAACAAAAAATTGCAAAATTTGAATTACGTTTTCCTTTCTTTTAACCTGCAAAACACTCCCAATCCAGCCCTTATCACATTCAAGAGAAATACGGTAATCCCTTTAACCCCGAATTCGCACTTTCTAATTGGCTAAACTGCCCAAAGGCCAGAAGTGGGAACAATTCGCCTAACACCCCACAACGATGTCAACTAATCTGTTTCTCACAACCAAGAAGATCGCGTAATTGGAGCAAGCTTTCATTTTGTTTAAGACTCGTGTGCAAAATACAGCGGTCGTTCTTTCTAACACAACGTTACAAACACACAGCTATTTCTGATAGAACGGTCAACAAATGGAATTGTGGGGATGTCTCTTCTCATCTGGCAAATCGGCCTATAAGAGCGTGGTGAATGATAGCACACTGTGATCTGGTAATAGAGCTGATGACAGCATAAAGTACAAGATCAGATAGCTCTGATAGGGATGACCGTCTGCTAACTTGTTTGGTATACCACAAATATTTCTTTTTCTCATCGAAAAACAAAGTTCAATGGCTTAATGTTCGTTGTAGTTTTATCCTAAACAGCTTTCAACTTCATGAAAATCTACTATTTCTCATACAAAGAATTTAGTAACTCCATGTGTTGGGGCTTCTCCAAACCTCTTTCAAATTCTCAAGAGTTCAATGACGTCCCTGACTATTTAACATAGTTCGAACAAAAACTTACGTACCCAACTTTACTTTTTTTGTTTTGTGTTCGTTGTCTGGTAAAAATACTCGCATCGCATTTTTTCTCCAAAAGTTAGTCTACAGAAATTCAAATCCAATGCAACAAATATACTCCCTCTCTCTTCTCACCCCCAAATCCCTGAAGTGTACTAATCAACTGCAGTTTCCAATGATTTTCGTATTTCAATACACGATAAGCAAAATGTAAAACTATCCAAATCATAAAACTCGCATCATTAAAGAAGCATTCCTTACAGAATAAGAAATATTTCCCATTCTGTAAGGATACGAACCGACCGTTATGACGGATCATCACAGTATTCCAAATGTGGTCTTAATTGAGATTAATACATTTGAAATTATGAACTCCCCATCTCTACAGGATAACTGTCGATAAATCATCGATAGGACGCAATGGGCTTTCACGACTGCCTGTCTCCTTTTTTCAGAACACGGCTTATCTGACTGTATCATAACACCCAACTCCCTTTCCTCCTCCACTGTTCTCAAGATGAACATATCCATCCTCTCAAAACTCATAGGAAAAAGATAAATTCCTAGCATTGCTGAGATACTCTTTCACCACTCAAGTTCCAGCAGACCACTCGCCATAGCCAAACTACGATGCAGCCACCCAGTGCGGGATAAAATCTCAGGACCGGATGTACTCATCCAACGCTTTTGGATTGTTCTTCACCCTGGACATAAACTGTGACTGATTTAATAAATAAAGCGCATTCGAGACAGAGATTGTGCGTCATGTATAAACCCTTCTGCGAAACAACTTCCAGATGGACATAGTGTGCATAGTGTTAGGGTCGGCGCCATCTGTGGTTTTCCACATCTGCGCCATATGTACAGTGTGAAGGAATACAGAACACTGTAAATGCCAGAAAAATTGTAGTGTGTTGAATGTGTTGGGTTCTGTTGTGTGTCCTGGCATTTGGCCGCAGGATCCCTGATGGGACCCCACGTTGCCCGCACACACCACTAGGAGGTAGCCAGGCTGCCCATTATTCTCTGGCAGGTCTCCGTCAGGGTCGCCTGAGCTTCCTGAACGGAGATCAATTTTAAAAAAAATAAAATAATAATGAAAAAAAAAAAATAAATAAAAAAATAACCTTAATAATAATAATAAAAAAAATTAAAATAAAATATATTAAATAATAAAAAATAATAAAATAAATAAATAAAAAATAAGGTAGAGTGCGGCAGTACAGGGTGTACGGAAGAAGATGGGGGATGAAAGTAATCATAAGGGGATGTAAGTGAGGGCATCCCCTAAATTGACAGTGGAGCGTATGCTCCACGAGGAGAAAAGGGCGGAGGGGATAATTCCAGAAGGGCAGAAAAGCCACTCAACGAGAGTGCTGAGTGTGACTTAGATTTTGCGGTGCAGTGGTCAAGACCACAGGAGCCTACCCAACGATGTGGGTGAGTTAGCAGGTAATCCTACCCTGGATGAGCCAGGGTTAGTAAGTCGATGCTGGTAAAACGGTCAAGTACAGTTTTTTTATTTCAAGTTTGAATAAGTCCCTCACAGGTTTGTATCCCTAGCTTGAGCTGGTTGTGGAGTCCTGCGCCTAGAAAAGAGGTTCTGTGCATACTCCGTTAATAATTTGTAATATTGTTATTCAGAAATTAACAGGTGCTCCTGTCCTTGAGTCTGGTGTATAGTGTTCCTCGAAGAGCGTCATAAATTGGGCAGTTATAAAGAAGATGGTCGATATCTTCAATTTCTCCACAAGTACAGTAGGGGTTATTGATGATTCCCAAGGTAGTCAACTTATGATTTATAGAGCCGTGTCCAGTTATAATATATGTACAGTAGAGGCCAGGAGAGAACCAAGCCGGCGACTTTGGATAAACTAGTTTGACATCCGGGATGAATTTCTTAGTTATTAGGCCCTTGTCCGTCTCCTCCCATCTTGTCTGCCGGATTTGTAGTAGCATGGCAGCTAGTTTCTTCTTTTCTTGCTTACAGTCAGTGCGGGTGTCGATGGCATGTCCAAAGATTGTAGCTGGGATTCCCCGCGACAAGCAGTAGTGCAATCCTCGACGGATAACCTCCAAGTCAAGGGGGAGGACACCTGCAAGAATCCGGAGGGCCGGAGAACTTACTGTGCAACAGGCCCTGGTAATGGCGAGCAATATACTCCGCTGAATTGTTTCCAGTTTGCGTTTATTGCGAACAATTATTGCTCTAGTACCAAATCCCGGATCCTTATGTAATAACAGGGAGGAATATAGCTTTATACAGGAGTTTGAGTGTTCTCCGGTTCAGACCCCGGCCACACCTGCTTACTCGGACGATTAAGGCTGCATAATTTCTAATTTTCTCTTGAAGGTATGAGAGGTGCGGGAAGAAGGAGAGGTTCGAATCCAGGATGATACCCAGGTGTTTTAGGGAATTTACCAGCTTGATGGGTTTTCCTTGTGCCTTGATCTGAGGAGTTCTTGATATTATATTTGTAGGGTTCCTTTTAGAAGTATGGATTGTGTCATCTGTGGAGAAATCCGGAGCTTGTGTAGAGTCGCCCTGTCCTGTAAGATCTGTAGTGCTTGATTTCAAGTGGCCTCGAGAGCTGCTCTGGTGTCCGCTGCGATGGAGATGGTAATATCATCTGCGAATGCTTGGATAGTAACAGGGCCCAGATCCAGGCCAAGTAACTCATCAAGGACAATGTTCCAGAGGAACGGGCCGAGGACTGAACCCTGTGGGCAGCCTCTGTAGATAGATTTGGTGAGCTTCTGGTATGGTGAGGAGATGGTGATCTTCCTGGAAAGGTAACTTTGTATACACCTGTATAAGTTGGCTGGTATGCATGACAGTCTTAGCCTGCGAAGAATGCTTGGCCACCAGAGCATGTCAAAGGCCCCGGCAAAGTCAATGGTTATGAGGAGAAAGTACTTGTAATTTTGTGCTGGCTACAGCTTGGGTTATTTGGTAGAGAGCATCCTCTGTGCAGCGTCCTGGGCGAAATCCATACTGTGAATTGGATTGTAGGCCAGCTTCTGTGTAGTGTGTTAGGAGTCTGGTATGGAGGAGGCGTTCAAGTAGTTTGCTCAATGTGGACAAGAGGGCAATGGGTGGGTATGAGTTAGGCTGTTCTGGAGGCTTCGATGGGTTTTTGAGTATTAACTTTACTTCAGCTATTTTCCAGATTTCTGGGAAGAATCCCTGGGTTAGGCATTCATTGAACAGGTTAAGCAGAAATTTTGGATTTACCTGGGCGACCTTTTTTAGTATTTCTGGTTCAATGCGATCCAGTCCTGGGGATTTTTTATCCTTCATTTTGTCAAGAGCTTGCTGCAGTTCTTCAGTGTTAAATTCTTCCTCCACAGAGTCAATGTGGTAATTGTCATTATCTAGACAAATTTGCTGCTGTTGTGTTGTGAGATGATCGGAGTCGTTGATAAAGAGAGTATCCAAGATATTCATCATGGATTGCTCCCATGACGTTGTCATGATTCCTCGTGGTGTTATTGTTGAATGGACTACTTCTCCTAATGGACAAGTGTGAAGTGTAAAGTGTAAAGTGTGTTCGTGTCAAACGGCACCAGGGGTTTCCCCCATCTCCGCGTGGTTTTCTTTGTGGGTGTAACAGATCACTGTTAAGGCCAGAGATTTAAAAGTGTATGGGATTTGGAAGTATTGTGTTGTGTATCGTTGTTCCTCTGGCCATTTAGCCGCTAGACCCCTGCTGGGGCCCAACGTTGCCCACACTCAGCCCCGTGGAGGCAGACCAGGTACACCCAGCATAATTATTTACTCTGGCAGGCCCTGCCACCTAATTTCCTGAGATTTCAGTGGCTAGGGCCTAAAAAAAAAAAAAAAAAAATTGTAATAATAAATAAAATAAAATAAATAAAAATAATAATAATAACGCGATTTTAAGGAGTGGTTCGCTAATGAGGTTAAGTTTCGGAATTGATGCACGATTTGGCTGTTATAATTTGGAAGTTTAAGTTTTTGTCGTGTGGGGCGTACACTGTGATGTATAGAGAGAGAGAGAGTGGGGGGAAAGACTAAAGACTGGAGGGGAAAGACAGAAGTATGAGGCCAATAGGGTAGACGACCCCAGATATCAGTGTGGCATGCCCATGCCGCACCAGGAGAAGTAAACGGGGGAGACGGGGGAGGAGACGGGGGAGGGGACGGGCCCGGCCCCTCCCACCGCCAGGATATGGAGAGAAAGTGGGCCAGACTAGGTGTCCAACCCAGATCGCCAAAAGGCGAGGCAACAGCATAGCTGCGGTCACAGTCATGGTTTTTGGATGTTCAGTTCAGTGTCACTTCAGGTAGGTCACAGTCTTGGTTCAGTCTCACTTGTCTCGTGTTCATCTTATGGGATCAGGAAGAGGAGTGATGACTCTGGTCAGTTTGTAGTACTGCTTTGATGTCAATTCAGGTAGTCATATTCGTTGAGAGCATCAGTCCTGGCCATTTGCATCAGGTCATGAATGGGGAGTTATCTTTGTTGGTAATTTCTTCTGATCGGTTGTAGTCATGCGGTATGTTCATGCTGTAGTCTCCTCCTTGGTTAGTTTCAATGCAGTTCTTCTATTCAGATGTTTCCATATTGTTGCGGATAGCGATTTCTGTTCTCCTTCTCTTAAAGATGTCCTCGGCGTAGCGGCTGAACGCGGTGTACTCGTCTTCCGAATCCAGGAGGTGATGCTCATTGTCTTTTGGTACAAATTTTATACTGGTGATGAGTACTGATCTTTGTTCCTCATAGCATTCACATTTGTGCATGATATGTTGCCACGTCTCCATATTGCCACAGGTGCAAGTTGGGTCCTCGGTCAGTCCGAATGCATTCAGTTTTGCGTTAAAGGGCCCATGGCCCGTCAGGAGGAAGGTGGTGTTCAGTCCTGGGTAGAACCATTTGGGGGCTTTTGGATAGGTCTTGTCTACGTAGGGTATAAATTTCCGTGTGACTTCACCCTTGGTCGTCTCTTGCCATCTCCTCTGCCAAGTTTCTTTCAGGTGTTCCATGATTTTCTGTTTTTCCATTCGGTGGTTGTTTGTAGGGTCCAGTGTAAAAGTGTCAAACGTGGTCGGTGTTCCCTTTGCCAGGTAGTACATCAACCCATATCTCGCCACCTCCAGGTCCAGAGGGAGAGTTCCCGCCAGGACCTGCAGCGCACAGGTACTTACCGTGTTACACGCCCTGGTGATGGTGAGGAGTATTTTTCGCTGAATTGTATCGAGGATTCTTTTATTTACTGCAGTTCTTGCTTTGACGTACCATATTGGGGCTCCATAAGTAATTGCTGGGACGAAAATTGCTTTATAGTAGAGGGATAATGTTCTTTTGTTTAGTCCCCAGTCTCTGCGTGTTACTCTGACTACTAGTGCTGCGTATTTTCTCAGCTTCTCCTTCAGATATAAGAGGTGTTGTTTAAAGGACAGGTTGGAATCTAGGATAATGCCTAGGTATTTCATCTGTTTTGCCAGTTTGATTGTGCTTCCCCTTACTTTTATCTGGGGCGGCCGTCTGATGTCGAGTGTTCCTCTCAGTAGAATTGAGTTCGTTTTGGTCGGGGAAATCTCCAGTGTATGCAGGTTTGCCCAGTCCTGGAGCACTTGCAATGCATGGTTTGCACGGGCTTCTAACTGTGATCTAGAGCTCGCTGCCACCGTTAGGACGAGATCATCCGCGAAAGCTTGTGCGTTGACATCACCCAAGTCGAGTGCCAGGAATTCATCAAAAACAATGTTCCACAGGAGCGGCCCCAGGACAGATCCCTGCGGGCAGCCCCTGCGGACCGATCTTGTCAGGCTCCGGAACGGTGCCATTACCCTGATTTTTCTATCTGAGAGGTAGGATCTAATGCAATTATATAAATTCATGGGGATTTTTGCCTTGCGGAGTCTGCCCAGGACGCTCGGCCACCAGAGGGTGTCGAACGCCCCGGCGAAGTCGACCGCAATTACCAGGATGGACATTGTGCACAAGAAAGGTTCTACTTAATTAATCGCCGACAGGGCAAGACGGGTGGGTGAAGTTCCTGCCTGGCAGCCCAAATGTCGCGGATTCGAATCACGCCTCGGGCTTGGATTAGAGTAGAAATGCAAAAACTTTGGGAGTGCATTATGAGCACAGAGGCCGATGCGCCAACAACAAACAAACAAACAAACAAAAAAAAAACTTAATTAATCGAGACACTATTTGCTTGGTAATATCTGTTGAACTCAGATAATTTCTTAACTGTCACTCTCCCTGTGTATCAATCATCATGACTGACTGTTTATGTATTCTTAATATTCATTTAGGTAATAAATTAAAAATAGATAAACTCCACCGAGTGTGAAATTTATTTATGGGATTTAATACCTTGCCTTTAGCAGCATTAAAGTATAGCTGAACTCCTTTGACCACCTTGTTGCCCTCGTGGATGGCACAGTTTTTAGTACGGGAAACTCGGTTTGTCGTCCAGTGAACAGAAAATCGACCTAAGAAAATGCAATTTAGAGACAATGCATACGGAGCAAAATGGCCTTGGTTGCCAATGCTCTTAAAAACCCCGTAACAACAACTGATCCCCTTTGAAGTCTGTTCGAGTCATCCTGAAGGATTGCTACTTCGCGCTGAGCATTAACGATACTGCTAATCTTTAAGTCATCTGTAAATTTTGACATCACGCCTTCTGTACCTTCGTCGATGACATTTATGAAAATGAGAAACAACATTAGTCCAAGAAGCGATCTTTGAGGGACCCACTCCTGACGTTACATCCATCTGAGGAACATCCATTAATTACAAGAATGTGCATTGTGCCCCTCAAGCAACCCTTCTTAGAATCTTACCGGTAATCCCAATCTGTTCAAGGTTTTAGAGTAACCTCTCATAAGGGATGAGTTAAATGTTTTACTAAAATCCACGTAAATTATTTGGAAATTGTTCTCTACATCCAGCTCATGAGTAACCGTGTCAAAATATCCTAGTAAGTTAGTTAAGCATGATTTGTGCTAAACAAAGCCATGTTGTGTGTTGTTCTGAATGTCATTTCTCAAAAATGTTACTGAATTGCAGTCTTAATCATTGCCTGTAAGGTATTACCTACAACTCAAGTCAGAGTAACTGGCCTACAGTTGCCAACTTCACTCTTCGAAATGTAATACTTGTCCTTCCAAGAACTATTAACTCCCACATTTACTCTAGTGCCCTAAATGTCTTTAAAACTCTCAGGAGTCCGAAGGTATCCCCCACTGCTATTTAACACCGTCCAAGAAAAAAAAAAACACAACAAACTTTAGATCCGACTTCTTTTTTTATCTTCTCTTTCTGTTCTTAGCAAAAAATCCTCATCATATGGATTTCCTGAAATACACTCCACAGAAATTAAAGTCGGATGGAACAAGTATGTTCTCTCTCTCCTTCTCGTCCAGTAACTCTCAAACTGCTGGAGTTTCCAATAATTTTCGTATTTCACCAACTACAACTAAAAGGTAGAAATGTCCAAATGAAACTAAACATTTTATTGCGCAAGAAGATATATTACACAAACAAAAATAAAAATTAAATATTAGAGAATATCAGTAAATTACAGAAAAAGGAAATTAAATCCCACAAAATTAAAAAAATCCACAAAATAAAATAAAATCATATCAATAAAAAATATAACAAGAAATATAATTTAAAGAATTGTAAAATTAGAGTAAATAATAACGAACAATATTATTATAATGAGTTGTAATGAAAAGCACTTTGCCTCAAATAACAAATTTTCGTGATAAAAGCTTCATTAAGTTTGATTCGAGAAAGACGACTCATGTGATGACAGGAAGTAAATGCATTTTGGAGGGACATTTATTCTGAATGGAGTTTCTTATGCTGGGACACGCTGGACACCTGAGAGAATGCTTCTCCGCACGTTGCGCACGTAAAAGATTTTTGTCTGGTGTGGACCCTCAGGTGCACAGTTCACATTTTTACGGTCACAGAAGACCGCAAAAATGTTTTCGGGCAAAACATACTCAAACAAGGACTTCTCTCCCGTGTGGATTTGCGTGTGGCGCACAAAATCTGCTCGGACTGAAAATATCTTTTCACAGAAGTTGCAAGAATACGACGTTTCCTTCGAATGCACTCTCTTGTGATTTCTTAAAGATGTTGCATTACTAAATGTCTTTGTGCATTCCACACAGGATAAGGATCTTTCTTCACTGTGGATCCGTCTATGTTTCGTTAGATATGATGAAGTCGAGAAGGATTTCCCACAATATCCGCACGTGAAAGGCTTTTCTTTGGTGTGGCTTCTAAGATGTGATGAAAGGGTTAAATTTTGTGAGAATTTTTGCTCACAAATATCACATTGAAAAGGCTTCTCCCCAGAGTGAATCCTAATATGGCGCAGAAGATGCTGCTTTTGTGAAAATCTTTTATTACAAATGTCACAACAAAAAGGCTTTTTCCCAGTGTGGATCCTTTTGTGAACAATGAGACTGGATGAATGGGTGAATGTGTTCCCACAAGTTTCACAAGTGAAACGCCTCTTACCGCTGTGAATGTCCTCATGTTGGCGAAGCAGTGATGACGTACGAAATGCTTTGTCGCAAGTTGCACATCTGAAGATATTGTGGCCACAATGACATTTCCTGTGCTGACGAAGAGACGAAAGTTTTGAAAATATCTTTTCGCAATTCTCGCAGATGAGATGAGTTCCTTTTCTGATCAGTCATCGAAGTAATCAATGGCGTTGCAAATTATTGACCTGAAAAAGATCAAAACCTTTTTAATAAAACATGATAGGAAGTGTAAATTAATTGATAATTACAATTACTCAATATTGTTGATATTAGGTAAGAAGAAATGAGCACTGGACCGTAATGCTGTTCACTCATCTGCACGAATAGATGAGTGAACACCTGCAGTAAATAATACAATTGACTATTCATTCACTAATTTTTTTTTTTTTTTTAATTTGAAATGGCACGATATTGGTGGCATTTCGCACATTACACAAGTTGAGAGAGTATACTTTGTCTATATTTACGCAATGCCATTTGATTTCTCACATGTTTAGTAGTTGTTCACGTGAAATAGTGTCACAAGCTTTCTTGAAATGCAAAAATACGATCTCAAATTTTTAATATTTTTATTTTATTTATTTAATTTTTTTTTTTTTTTTTTTTTGCTGCATTCAGTTCCATTGTGATCACCTCGTTGTATGTTGGTGAGGTTGGTGAGACGAAATCTTCTCTGAACAAATCCATGCTCCTCTTTCCACATAACTGCGTTCCGTCAAGATGATCCTTTATTTCTTCTTTAACCCCTCATCTTTGGAACAGAAATCAAGCTGACCTTCATTAGTCCTTTCATATACGAAGGGCGTTCAATGAATTTTCTACTTACCTATGAAGGAAATGAGATAGGGGCAAAAGTCAGTTTATGTGTTCTTAATTTAACTCTCCCGAACTTCAATACACTTTTGTGTCACTTTGTTGGCAATGAGGAAATGACAGACAAATAAAATTCTTCGACCTGTCCACCAAAGAACGCAGAAACAACAGATTTTAGTTCATTATCATCAGCAAAGCAACGTCCACGTACATTTTTCTTCAGTTGTCGAAACAGTAAACAGTTATTGGGAACCAGACCTGGGGATGGGTAAATTCTGTAAAGTTAGTCTCTCAAACCAGCATATGCAGCATGTGACCTGTAGACAGGTGCATTTTCTTGAAGAAGCAGCATACCTCTGGAGAGTATTCCACGTTTTTCCTTTATCACATCCCTTAAATTGTACAGTAGGCATGCATATTACTCCCCAGTGACTGTCTGCTTGTGTTCCAAGTTGTGAATGTAAAATATTCCATCGTCATCCGAAAAAATGGCGGCCATAATTTTGCCAGCTGAAGATGACCGAAATATTTTGGGTTGACGAGAACCTTTGTGCTTCCATTGCATCGATACTTGCTTGGTCTCAGGATCCCATTTAAATATTCATGTTTCATCGCCCCTAACAATACTAGAGACGGAAGATTCACATTTCCTTCCATAAAGCTTTAAATTCTCCTCACAACACCGTATTCTGAATTGTTTCTAGACAATGATTTTCGTATTTCAATACACGATAAGCAAAATGTAGAACTATCCAAATCATAAAACTCGCATCACTAAAGAAGTATTCCTTACAGAATAAGAAATATTCTTATTCTGTAAGGATAAGAACCGACCGTTATGACGGAGCATCACAGTCCAAATATGTTCTTAATTGAGATTAATACATTTGAGATTATGAATATCCCACCTCTTCAGGATAACTGTCGATAAATCATCGATAGGACGCAATGGGCTTTCACGACTGCGTGTCTCCTCTTTTCAGAACACGTGTTATCTGCCTGTATCATAACACCCAAGTCTCTTTCCTCCTCCAATGCTTTCAGATGAACATATCCATCCTCTCAAAACTCATATCAAAAAGATAAATTCCTAGCATTGCTGAGATAGTCTTTTCCCATCAACTTCCAGAAGACTCCTTCGCCATAGCCAAACTACGATGCAGCCACCCAGGAAAAGGATAAAATCTCTGGACCGGATGTTCTCATCCAACGCTATAGGAATGTGCTTCATCTTGGACATTAACTGTGATCGATTTTACAAATAAAGCGCATTCCAAACCGAGATTGTGCGTCGTGTACACACCCTCCTACGCAACAACTTTCAGATGGACTTTGTGCACAAGAAAGGTTCTACTTAATTAATCGCCGACAGGGCAAGACGGGTGGGTAAGGTTTGGGCTGCCAGCCTGGCGGCCCAAAGTTCGCGGATTCGAATTCCACCTCGGGCTTGGATCAGAGTAGAAATGCAAAAACTTTGGGATGTGCATTATGAGCACAGAAGCCGATGGGCCAACAACAAACAAAAAATATATATGAACAACTTAATTAATCGAGTGACTATTTGCCTGGTAATGTCTGTTGAACTCAGATAATTCCTTAACTGTCACTCTCCCTGTGTATCAATCATCATGACTGACTGTTTATGTATTCTTAACATTCATTTATGTAATTAATTAAAAATAGATAAACTCCACCGGGTGTGTAATTTATTTATGGGATTTAATACCTTGCTTTTAGCAGCATTAAAGCATAGCAGAACTTCTTTTACCACCTTGTTGCCCTCGTGGGTGGCACAGTTGGAAGGATCGTCATCCCTCCCCCACAACGATTGGAAAAGGCTTGAGTTCGAATCTCGTCGATGACGGGAGGAATTGGAATTATGGGTTTCTTTCACAGCGTGGCTGAGTTAGTAGGTCTCAGACGAGGGTAATATGGTTTTTTATACGGGAAACTCGGTTTATCGTCCAGTGAACGGAAAATCGACCTCAGAACAAGCAATTTACAGACAATGCATACGGAGTCAAGTCATTCTGAAGGACGGCTACTTCGCGCTGATCATTAACGACACTGCTAATCTTTAAGTCATCTGTAAATTTTGACATCACGCCTTCTATACCTTCGTCGATGACAATTATGAAAATGAGAAACAACATTAGTCCAAGAAGCGATCTTTGAGGGACCCCACTCCTGACGTTACATCAATCTGAGGAACATCCATTAATCACAAGCATGTGCAGCGTGTCCTCAAGCCACCCATCTTAGAAACTTACTAGTAATAGCAATCTGTTTAAGCTTTTAGAGTAACCTCTCATAAGGAATGAGTCAAATGCTGTACTAAAATCCAAATAAACTATTTGGAAATTGTTCTCTACATCCAGCTCATGAGTAACCTTGTCAAAATATCCTACTAAGTTAGTTAAACATGATTTGTGCTAAACAAAGACGTGTTGTGTGTCTTTCTGAATACTATTCCTCAAAAATGTTAATGGATTACACTTTAATCACTGTGTGTAAGATTATTCCTACAACTCAAGTCAAAACAACCTATAGTTCCCAACTTCACTCTTAGAAAAGTTTTCGTCAATTAAAACACCAAATCACGTAAAGTACATAATAATAATATTCAAGTAAATGAAAAGGAGAGGTTACATCCACCCCTAGCCAGCAAGCAGTTGGAAGGAGGGTAAACATAACAATACCAGATTGACAATATATAGATTTACATAATGGATTGAGATCAAATTGATTAGAGCAGACTAAGACAATGTTCTGGATAAATTTTCTAAATAAATTCAGCATATCTCGAAGCACGGTGAGGGAGGCCAAGCAGATTGTAGAAGGCTGTCCAGAACAGGAGGGGAGTCCTTTTTGTCCACAGACACAGAAGCCTACGGAGAGGGGAGGAGACTTGAAACGTAGGTCTCTGTGAAGAATTTGGATCTGTTTGTCTGGTGGACGCAAATCGCCTCAAGGTTAATATTTAGGTCGTTCTGGAGACCAATCGGCGCGAGATTGGTTCCGCCCAGTGGTCGAAGTCAGCTGCCGTCAATCACAGTAACATCTGGCACGATTGCCACGTGGTGCGTGTCACACACCACGTGGTGATTGGTTGTTAACTTCGTCCTTCTGAAAGTCACGTGGTATTGATGTAATCATTGGCCTTAATTAAATCCGTAATTAAAAAAAATAATAAAAATAAAGGTGTTTGAATTTGGTTGCTATGGGGGTCAGGAACCCTCATGGTTGAACTGACTATTGAAGATCAAAATTTCTTTTGGCAGGAGTGAAACTTGACGATGGAGTGACATCACCGCTTCTCAGAACTCAACCGGAAGGTACCAGATGATAACCTTTAACCCTTTTTTTTCATTATTTTTAATTCTATGGAATTAGGATTTCAGCTGCGCTGTGCATGCTCCGTTAGAATTGCAGGTTCAGGGTTCAGTGAAAAGTTGAAATTTCCCCAAAATACGATTCTCGACAGCCAGGGCCGGATTCACGTATAAGCTCAACAAGCTACAGCTCAGGGCTCACGTTACAAGGGGCCTCGCTCCATCTGAAAAAATCCCTTTTTAATATTGTCACAGGTGAACTGTAAGAGAAAAGAGCCTCAGACATGTTAAAACTGGGGGCCACAACAAGTTGAAATCCGACCTTGAGGATAGTTTGCAGCTGGCGTTGACTTGCGAGCTGACCGTGATGTGCGACATTAAACTGTACGATTACCAAAATCAGCGTCCTTCCCACCTTAATAGAAGACTGCAATTCGAATCCCTTCGATGACGTGAAAAATAATAATGGACTTCCTTCACATCGTGGCTGAGTTCGACGGCTCTTGGGTAGCGTTGCATTATTTTTTCTCCCAGAAATTCGGGTTTTTCATCCTGCAAAAGAATAAATCGACCACTTGATACACGCACTTACAGACACAATACAGTGTCGCCTCAGTCTTGGTCGTGGCCGTCTCCCATTCAATATTTAGTTTATGGTGCGCAACGAATTGTGACCCGGCCCACTCACTGCACTCCCCCTCTTTTCCTCGCGGATGGCACATCAACAATTATGGCGGCCGAAAACGGGATAAATCGAATAAATTTAAAAATTCAAGTTATAAAAATACACGTTTTTCGGGATCACAAAATGTCACGTGACATTTGAATAAGTCGGATGGGGACGAAAAGAAGAAAAAAAAGGGGAGGGGAAGGTAATTTAAAAGGAAATTTCGCGAAAGAAAAGGAACGCCGAATGAACAATTATTAAAAATAAAACAAACAGAAATGCACGGTTTTCAAGGCTATATTTTAGGAGCATTAACAATGAGATTGGCTGAAAATAATGAAAAAAAAAAAAAAAAGGAAAACGATAATTTTTAAGGAAATTTCACGATAGAAATGGATTGGGCAAATCAAAAAAAAAAAAAAAAAATAGAACGAACGGGAAATGGAAACTCTTTAAAAAGAAAGTAACAAAAGTGGACCGACTGATTCTTCTCTCCCGTGCGTTACTAGACGAGGGTTAGGGGATCCCGATCCCTTGCTTTTCTGCCCGAACATCAAAATACAAGTAATTAGCGTATCATTTGTAAGAAAAATTAACACCACGTGCAACGCCTGATGCCGACCGGGATAGCTAGGTTGGTAAAGTGCCTGCCTGGCAACCAAAAGGTCGTGGGTTCGAATCCCCTCTCGGGCTTGGATCAGAGAAGAAAATGCAAAAAACCTTGGGAGGTGCATTATAGCCACAGAAGCTGATGCGCCAACAACTAACAAAACAAAGAAAGCAACGCCTGATGACCGAACGATTTCACGAGCAATGACACTGAAAACTGCAGATGCTCGTCAACAGAAATGCTAAAAAGACAGAAAACCACTCATTTCATCAATCGAATTGTATTTTCTAAACAACCCAACATTTTCGAACTAATAATTAATTCGCAGGAAAAAATCAGCCAACACAACAGACACCCGTCTTAACGAAGGAAAACAAAAAGTAAGTCACCTGCAATGGAATACGAAATAGGGGGATTTCTTTTTTCGGTGGGCTCTGCCCCCAAACCCCCGATATACGTATTATTAGCCTTTTCCAAAACCAAACAACTTTTCTTTTTTTTTTAATTACGAGTCCATAAAATTGAATAATCGGCTAATCAAATATTAACACCACGTGACATTTCTAACATCGAAGTTCATAACCCGAACATACTGAACCGTGACATGCAACGCGTGGCACTCGTGCCAGATGCTTTTCTATTTTCAAGAGATCACGTGACGTCACGTTGAGCGGAGTCAACACCCGTCAATCACTGCCGTATCGACGAGTGTACAGAGGGTGCGCCATGAACTAAACTCAGCCCCGCGTCCCTAACGCTCCCTCTATGGCGTCAGTTAAGACTCACGCGAACTTTAATATTTGAGCAACCCACCCCTGAAAAAAAGACACAAAAACTCACCTCAGGTGCTCCTCAAGAAGAAGAAAAACACGATGGTAAAACTTGATCTACTTCCAACGTTCACAGATCGTAACTTATCCAAATGATCACGAGCGATGTACACGCCTGTCCACACTGAATCACGGCCACCTAGCGGATCTCCGACCGGCAGATCAGTGAGCGTCGCGCATGCTCCGTGGCAATGGCAGGGCAAAGGCTAAGAACGCTATTTAGGGCAGCGCAGAGGGTGAATCCACTTGAAACACGAATCCCAGTATTGAACAGCGCTGTGAACTTGTAAAGGGCGAAAAACACAAAGAGAGAGAGAGAGAGAGCAGTCAGAGGATTAAAAGATTACAAGATGCCTCGGGAGAGGAGGGGGGCTACAGCAACTAGACCTTGAACTTGGACTTTTGTTTGTTGTTTGTTATTTGGTTTTTAGGAGCATTAGCAACTAAGGCATATTGCTCCGGGATATACGGTGGTCATTCCCTCACCTTTCCACTTCCTCCGTATTTGGTGGTCACGGGCTCGAATCCCGGTCTAATCAAGAAGCGTGTACTACGCACTGCTGCTCCTTCCAACCTGGCTACTGTTCCACGTGGCAATTTATTACTTATTCGTTATACGAAAAAAAAAAAAAATTCTAATTAATCTTTACATAATGAAAACTTCCATGCAGGGTGGACATCTTCGTATTCAGCTCTTTGTTAGAAGTCTTGCGATACTAATTTCTATGCATTAAGAAGAAAGATACACAAACATTGAACGAAAAATGTGGAGCATAAAAAGGTGTGACCCCACACTTGAACAAACGACACACTCCAGTCAGGTCAATGTGAAGAAAGCTGTCCATTATCATGTTCCAAAGGAAGGAGCCCAGGCCCGCGCCTTGTGTGGAACCTCAGTATACTTGTCTAGTTACCCGCTGCTAGGTGGCGTTTACAGTGATGGATCTGTCCAAGAGGTAGCTTTTAATCGTGTTGTCCAGGTTAACTGGTATCTCTACTTCTCACAATCTGCCGAGGACGCTCTGCCCCAAAGCGAGTCGAACAACTCCCCGAGAAAATCAACTGCTGTAACCAAGAAGTATTTCTTTTCAGATCTGTCAATTGCAGTTTGTAAGTTCTGGAGTGCATCCGGCGTGGAGTGCTCCTCAAATCTGACAACCACAAACAGTGGTTGTGAGATTTCAGGCATCGTAATGAAATAAGGATAATTTTAGCACAAAAGAGATTTTAAACATTTTGAACAACATTCATCTCAGATTAAAGTTCACACTAGAAACGGAAAATGCCAATAAGAAATAGCTATTTTTTTAAAATTTAATTCTAACACCAGTTGATCAGACAATTCATTTTAAAATATGCAGAAAACACACCGAAAGGGGGATGTTCTCACAATATGAAAGTTATCATCCCGTTACAAATAAAAGATCTGTGATTTTTAATCAGTTCCTTAATGTGCACCAATATTCTACTTCACAACGAGATTTCAACACAAGTACTGTATTAGTAAATAGATTCTTAATCCGTGCTTATCCTTCATTTATTATAAATAAAATAAGGAACCAAGCAATGGACCGTTTACGAATTAGCACAAATAACAATATTGTAAAGAAATATTATTTACTTCGGTACACAGAACGGTGGAATTGTAATTCAATCAAAGGAACTTTTTTTAACACAAAATACAGAATTGTTTTTAAACCCACGAGAAAATTAAATGCACGGTTTTAAACAAATGCTGGGGCCATAATTCTCTACAAACACGCGATCTGGTCCATAAGATTTCGTGTAGGGATTGCTATTCTTCATATCAGGGTTCGACACAGTTTACTTTAGAACAGAGGGTGAAACAGCATTCTGCGTCGGTTCGAGCTTCGCTTTCTACAGCGTCTGAATTAGTATATCATGAGGTTACTGAACGACACACCTTTTTCAAGCCAAAATCCTCACTGTTCAACACACAATTATACAAAATTACAGACAGCCGAAACCCTCGAAATGAGACTACAGTAAGACTCGATTAATGTTTCTTCGTCACTCCTTCCTCATTTCGGACTTCTGGTCATTTGTACGCATGCACCAGGGAAGCAGTTAATCTCTTTTCCTAGCGAAGAATGCTATTAAACAATGGGGTGTGCCTTCAAAGCAAGATTCAATGCGGTATCGACATCCTGCAGGCAATGTATTTATGTGTTTCAGCATGGAATGAAGCTGATGAAAAAGTGATTGCCAACGACTTCTAACCTAGATTTACCATCTTGAGTGATGCAATGTGTGAAGCTTAGCAAGTTTTTTTTCAATATTAATTTAATACTGTACATATTACAGATTACATTATACTATATTGTACACTGGTGTGTGAAATTTAAGGACCAGTCAGGTTCTCACCTGTAGCTTCTCATAGGATTGGCTTGGATATGGGAAAAACATACCAAAGGAACCTCGTGAGGTACAGAAATGATAAAGAAAACAAAACGGTACAATGGGACTTTATTCAAAAATGGCAACATAGCACTGGCTGCCATGATACAGATGCATCCTGCCAAAGATGGAACAAAGGGAAGAGGTGGTCCTCAGTAGAAGATATGGCCATCCCTAATGTCCATGCAGGCTTTGCTGTCCTGCATGGACTTAGAACAATGTTGTTGATAAGTTCTTGCGGTAACATCATCCATTCCTCTGTCAGCACCACCTTCAGCTGGTGAACATTTTCTGGTGGGTGTGAACATGCCACTAGGCTTCTCCCCAGAGTGTCCCATATGTGTTCCATGGGATTTAGATCGGTGAACGGGCAGGCCAATCCTAACAAATAATGTCCTCACTTTCAAAAAGCGTATCAACAGCTGCAGTGCGATTGGGTGTGGCGTTATCATCCATAAACACGAACTCGGGGCCAATGGCCCTTCGGAACAGACGCACGTCGGAAAGGATTACCTCGGTACAGTAGCGTACACCGGTTACAGTACCGCCTTCCAGTATCTGGAGTTGTAATCGTCTATCCAAGATAACGCCTCTCCAGATGAGAACACCTCGACCGCCATATCGATCCATTTCAGCGATGTTTGCGGGGTGGTACCGTGTGCCAACCTCTCGCCAGATTAGCTGATGTCCAGAATCGTTCCTGAGACTGAATCTACTCTCATCAGTAAAAAGTACCTTAAGTAAATATTTTGTGGTTGTAACTTTTAGAAATAGTTGTGGTCCTTAAGTTTTGCACACCTGTGAATTAGTATAATACATTAAATATTCGAGCTTTTACTTGTTTTGTTGGAGATTTTATGAACGATCGACATAACGACCGTTTTTCTCATTCCCTGGAGCGTTGTTACATAAAGTTTCGACTGCGTAAACCCCTTCAACAACAACCAACATAAATTTTGCACAGTATTCAAAGAACTAGTGACAGTAGCAACGTAGAAGGGGAGACTCGGGGAAAACTCGATGAGCACGGATAGAATTATAAATTGCTTGGTTTGGTTCAATTAGAAATGGACTAAGGCACCTTACAATAAAGTGTGCGACCCGATTGACACTAGTTGTCCTAGTGGCCCTAAGAGAGTTAATACTCTGTATTAGCGTTTCCTTAGCGATAGTAGGTCCTCTGTAGCTGAGTAGTCAGGAGCGTCAGTGCAGTAGCACACGCGCTTTAAGTATACCGGGGGGGGGGGGGTACAGCACTGCAGCAGCGTGGCAGATTATGGTCCATTTCTATCAACATGAATTGCCAAGGAGGCTTCTATTCTGCAGTGATTGGTAATGGCTGCTGCTTGCCTTAACTTTAGTGCAGTAACAGACTCCAGCTCGTTGTCAACCAACGGAACCCAGCCTAAGCCAATTTCTGTGTCCTTCAAAATTCCATATCATTCTAAATGTCTCTGGATTGCATTCTTAATCATTGCGTATAACATTTTTCCTACCACTGAAATCAGACTAATTGTCTGTAGTTACCAACTTCACTCTTAGAAATGTCTTCGTCTATTACAAGAACAAACAGAAATACGAAATTTACAGATATATTATATTCGGTGCAAGATGGCCTAATTTTCTGAAGCTCCTAAAATACTTGAACAACGATTGGCGTCAACTAACCCGTCCCTCACTGTTGTTGTTATTTTAGTTTTTAGGAGCATTAACAACTAAGGCCATATTGCTCCGGTCCCTCACCGTCCCTTGCTGCAGTCGCATGCTTTCATTATTTGGACACGCATGAACACACTGCATTGGTTGGTCTTTGAAATTCGCCGATACACGAACATGCGACTGTTCTGATGGAGTGGTCAAATCTTTGGATTATTGGGATGCCCCTTCTCATCTGACCAGCCATTCTTCTTAAATAAAGACTCAGGTATTAACGTGTGCTTCCCTTTTTTGTCTCCGATCTGCATATACCTCCCCCTTTTAGAGTTTCCAATGCTTCCATTAGTCAAAAGGCCATTTTCGTGGGGAAATGAAAATCCCAGGGACTGTTATTTTGGAGACCTGACAGTAAAAACGGAATTTATGAGGAAAAAGTGGAACTTCACATCTGCATGGGGTCGAAATTCATGACTGCCCAGCAGTAGTCACTAGATCTAAAGTCCATTCGTTCCTACACAAGGCATTTCCAGACAACAATCACCCCTTAGTTATAAGGTTCCGATTTCACCTTGAAGTAGGCTTCTTAATTGACATTACTCTCTTTTCTCCGACCAAAGTCGTGTACTTTCTCACCGTTTTATAAATATTACATCCACGATGTTGGTCCGATCCGATCGAGTGAAGATCTCTTGCTGTGAATGAGACGGACTCATAAAGATGGAACAGAGTTTCGACTGCTGTTTTTCCCTCGCGCTGCTCCAAAGGGCGTACGCTAAAAAAGAAACTGCCTTCTACACGGAGTGAATATCACACTACAAGTAGAATAATGGCAAAAAGTATAAGGTGGCTTCGCAAATTAACAGCCCTCATAGGCAAACGAAAAGTAAAAATGAAGACATTTTTCCACGTGTTGCCAACTCTTAATAATACTTCCCGCTAGCCGAGTGCTCAAAATCCGCTATTTTTAACACTTAACCCGCCAACTTTTTAAATTTTCATTTAGGGTTAAATCCTATTAATGGGTGCCATAAAAAATTATGGGTGCCTTAAAAATTTAAGACCCGTACAATATGTCCAGACCAAAACTTACAAATTGCGTATCGAATGCAGTTTATTCTGAGGAAGAAGTGAAAAATAGCAACCACCGTTTAACGGATTGATTAATTTATGCAGTGGCAATATTGATGATCACGTGATTGCTTGGTTGGCGAAAAACTCACATTTTGCAAAGTACAGCTTTTGGTGAATATTTTTCTACAACACATTTTTTACAACAATTTTTACAACCCTTTTCAACTCTTTTGAACCTGTATCATATCCACATTATTCGATTTGATTGAACAATTTAAAGCTGTGCCCCAACGGTCATGTCCTTTGTCTGCAAATACAACTGCGCATTGAAATTGTTGGGTTCCCCTCAGGGGAATCCCTGAACAGTCATGTCGCTTTATATGTATTTCAATAAAGCATTTCAATTATGAAATATTTATTCTGTTAAATAAACATTTCTTAATTTAAATGTTACATTGCCAAAATATATGAAATTCTAATCATATTTTAAATTTTTACATTTATATTCTTTCCGCTAAAAAATCCACCATTACATATTTTAATCCGCCAAACTTGAAGCAATTCCGCTAAAACTAGCGAGAAAACCGCTATATTGCAACACTGC
This sequence comes from Mastigoproctus giganteus, assembly GCF_048544385.1. NCBI lineage: Eukaryota > Metazoa > Arthropoda > Arachnida > Uropygi > Thelyphonidae > Mastigoproctus > Mastigoproctus giganteus. Next base: position 25,406,898 of record NC_143575.1, read on the forward strand.
ACCTGAGAAACCAACACCCTCCAGTCAAGTCAATGTGACGAAAGTTATCCATAAAGTAAAAAAAAATAATAATAAAATAACCATGTTCCAAAGGAAGGGCCCAGGACCGAGCCTTCTGGGGAGCCTCTGTATATTTGTCTAGTTACCCGTTGGTAGGTGGCGTTTACAGTAATGGTTAACTTGTATCTCTGCTTCTCGCAGCCTGCTATGGAAGCTCGGCCACCAAAGTGAGTCGAACACCCCTGCAAAATGAACTCTGGTATAAACAAGAAGTATATTTTACAGATCGGTCAATTCCAGTTTATAAGCTCTGGAGTGTATCCAGCGTGCTACTGTTTAAAGCCGAATTGGTTGTGAATTTTAGCAAATAAGAGATTTTACACATTTTGAACAACATTCTTCTCAGATTAAAATTCACTTTAGAAACAGAAGACACTGTGGATACGGAATAAATAGACAAATATACAGAACACACAACAACACTGGGATGAAGTTATCAAACCTTTATATAAAAAAATCTGTGATTTTTAATCAGTTTCTTAATGCCCACCAATATTCTACTTCTCAATTAGATTTAAACACAAGTATTAGCAAATAGATTCTTAAACCGTGCTTATCTGTCATTTATTATAAATAAAATAAGGAATCAAGCGATGGACTGTTTACGAATTAACCCTTCTAACACAAATAAAAATATTGTAAAGAAATATTACTTCACTTCGGTACACAGAACACAGTGGAATCGCAATCCAATTAAAGGAACTTCTTATAAACACAGAATACAGAATTGTTTTTAAACCCACGAGAATATTAAATGCAGGGTTTTAAACAAACGCTGTGGCCATAATTCTCTACGAACACGCGATCTGGTCTATGAGATTTTGTGTAGGGATTGCGGTTCTTCGCATCAGGGCTCGACAAGGTTTACTTTAGAACAGAGGGTGAAATAGAATTCTGCGTCAGTTCCAGCTTCGCTTTCTAGAGTGCCTGAATCAGCATATCATGCGATTACTGAACGAAACACCTTTCTGAAGTCAAAACCCTGAGTGTTCAACACACAATTATACAAAATTACTGACAGCCGAAACCCTCAAAAAAAGACTTCACGAAGACTCGTTACGCATGCGCCAGGAACCAATTAAATCCCTTTTCCTTTTAAAAAAATCTAGTTACGATGGTATTAAAAAAATTTTTGCTAAGACTTCAAAGCAAGATTCAATGCAGAATTTACTTCCTGCAGTCTTTATGTGTCCAAACATGGAATGAAGCTGATGAAAAAGAGAACGACAAACACTGGATTTACCGCCATGAATGATGCAATGTGTGAAGTTTACCAAGCTTCTTCCTATACTAATTTAATACTTTGTTACATATCACAAATAAGATCATACTACATTGCATTAGTATAATACATTAAATATTCAAGCTTTTATTTGTTTTGTTGAGAATGTTACGAACGAATGATTTAACATCCTTTCGATGTAACGACCGTTTTTCTCATTCCCCTGGAGGGTCGTCACACAGAGCTTCGACTGCATATAATACTGTCTTTCGACTGCCAAAACCATTTCAACAACAACCAACACCCACTAACCTGTCCTTGACTGTCATTGAGATCATGCAGGGGACGCATGCTTTTAGATGCCTCAACACACACTACTTTGGTTGGACTTTGTAACTCCCCAATACGAAGACGTGACTGTTTATACCGATGCAGTGAGCTCTTTGGATTCTTGGGATGTCCCGTCTCTTCTGGCCACTCAATCTACATGAGGATGCTTAATGATGCATTGTGTTAAATAGAATACTTCTCCTAACATATGTTAAGTACAAAAGATCACGTATCATTAATATGTGTATAACAGTCTTCTCGCCTTTCGTGCATATCACAAATATTTCTCTCTCACACGTAGAAAAGAAATGTGTTCTATGACTGAGTTTTCGCTGTAAACTTCCCCTAAACATCCACCAACTCTGTACAATCTGTCCCGTCATGAATTATAATTCCCACGTGGGTTGTACTACCCGAAATCTCTTTGAAAATGTACGACGGTCAGAAGGTGTTCCTTACTATTTAACGCGTCCAACAAAATACTGAGATAACCACCTTTTCTTCCGTGTTTTTCTTCACCTATATTTGTTCTTAGGGAAAAAAGTCCCGTCATATTAATTTAGAGAAAAGTACAAAGATTCAAGTCAGATGCAACAAGTATGCTCTCTCTCTGTTTCACCCAACAACTGTCAAACTGCTGGAGTTTCCAATAATCTTCCTCTTTCACATAAATGTAATTAATGCAGAACTGCCAAAATTAGAATACTCACTTTATAAACAAACCTTTTATTACACAATAAAGACAAATTACAGAAACTGTTATAAAAATTAAATATTAGAGATATCAGTAAATTATAAAGAAAATAATTACAAAATGAATAAAATACATAGAGAAGATAGAAACTAATACTAAAATATCAATAAAAATCGAGACATAGAGTTTAAAAAAAGGGAAGGGGTGTTGAATTGGAAATTGAAGTGAATAATTACGAGCAGTAATATTATTATTATTAGTTCTAATGAAAAGCATTTTACTTAAAATGCAGAGATTTGTGTGATAACAAAGCATTTGTATACTGGAAACAAATCCTTTTGGAGGGACATTTATTCAGAATGGAGTTTCCTATGTTTGCACAAGCTGACTTTATGAGAGAATGTTTTGCCACACGTTGCACATGAAAAGGGTTTTTCTCTGGTGTGGACTCTTATGTGCACAGTGAGATTTGAACGCTGTGAAAATGTTTTATGACAAAACTGACACGAAAAAGGCTTCTCACCCGTGTGGATCCTCATGTGGCTCACACAATATGCTCGTCTTGAAAATGCCTTCTCACAGAACTCACAGGAATACAGCTTTTCTTTCAAATGCACTTTCTTGTGTTGCCTTAAATTTGATGATGTATAAAATGTCTTTGCGCAGGTGTCACAGGAAAAGGGCCTTTCCCCAGTGTGGATCCGTCTATGTGTCGTTAGATATGATGAAGTCGAGAAAGATTTTCCACAATATCCGCACGTGAAAGGCTTCTCTTTGGTGTGACTTCTGAGATGTTTTAAAAGGTGTGAATTTTGTGAGAAATTTCGATTACAAATATCACATTGAAAAGGCTTCTCACCAGGGTGAATCCTCATATGCACTACAAGGTTATGCCTTAGTGAAAATCTTTTATCACAAGTGTCACAATAAAATGGCTTTTCCTCAGTGTGAGTTGTGAGATGTGATAAAAGGGATGAATTTCGTGAAAATTTTCGATCACAAATATCACAACGAAAAGGCTTCTCATCAGAGTGAATCCTCATGTGCACTACAAGGTTTGGCTTTAGAGAAAATCTTTTACCACAAATGTCACAAGAAAAAGGCTTTTCCCCCGTGTGGATTCTTTTGTGCTCAATAAGATGGTATGACCGCGTGAATGTCTTCCTACAAGTTTCACAAGTGAAAGGACTTTTATTGCTGTGAATGTCCTCATGGCGGTGAAGATTCGATGATGTACCAAATGCTTTGTCGCAAATTGCACATCTGAAGATATTCTGGCCAGAATGAATTTTCGTGTGCTGACGCAGAGATGAAAGCTTTGAAAATGTCTTGTCGCAGGCCCTGCAGATGAGATGAGTCCCGTTGTTATCAGTCATCGTAGTAATCAACGGCGTTCCTATTTGTTCACCTGAAAAAAGAAAATCTTTCTATAAAACAGGATTAAAACTGTAAATTCAATTTATAATTACAATCACTCATTCCAAGTAAGTAAGAAGGAAAGGACAATGGACCATCACGGTGTTCCCTAAATTAAGGGAATATTAAATAATACGATCGACTGCTCATTCACTACCTCGTTACATTTTCATTAAAAAATGTTATTTTTTTGTTTTTTTTTTAATAAGAGAAAAACCAAAACTTTGCTGTCGCCTAATGCCGAGCACAAATGGCACACTGCACACCTTCAAAAATGACACTCGGTCCACAGTTACGTAATGCTTGTGCCATTGGATTGAGTGAGTGATGATGTCGTGTATTGTATGTTCTTCGGTGGCCCATATATAATCCCAAATCACCTAGTGCCACTGTGAAATTTATACAAAGTACATGAATGGGCCTCAATGAGTGTTGTGTAGGGTTTTTGTAGTCATGATATAAAAAAAAAAAAAAAATTTATTTGTTCACCTGAAAAAAGATCAAACCTTTCTATAAAACAGGATAAAAACTGTAAATTCAATTTATAATTACAATTACTCATGGCAAGTAAGAAGGAAAGGACAATGGAGCGTAATGGTGTTCACTCAATTAAAGGAATATTAATTCCTTTAATTCCTCGTTACATATTCATAAAAAAAAGTTTCTTTTTTCATTTTTTTTTTTTTTAATAAGAGAAATACAAAACTTTGCACAGCACAAATGGCACAGTACAGAACTTAAAAATGACACTCGGTTCACAGTTACGTAATGCTTGTGCCATTGGGTTGAGTGAGTGATGATGTCATGTATTGGATGTTCTTCGGTGGCCCATATATATAATTCCTAATCCACCTAGTGCCACTGTCAAATTTATCCAAGAAGAAAGCCAAAAATGATATCCAAATCATTGTGAGTGTGGAACTGGTGCAAAAGGTGACCTCTCATACTGATCTTGGCCTCACCTGGGACGTTGGGCTCACATTTCAGCCTCATTTTGCCAGGATGAGGCAGAAGACGTACGCTGCTCTTTGACTGAATTCGGTGGCCCATATATAAATGGGCAGTGCGTCAAGAGCTCGTTGGTGTGCATCAGCCAGCGCTGCTTGTTCGGCACATCCTGAGGTGTATTACGCCGATTCCTCTCTATGCTTCAGAAATTTGGTCATCTGCCCCTTCCTCATACCTTCAGAAGTATCTTAGTTTAGAGTACTGGTTGCTTAGATGGATGAACAGGGTGGTAGGCCATCCCCTAACTATCTCCAGATCTATCCTACAAGCAAATCTAGGCACCACTCCCTGGAGACATATCATCATGACAAAAAATGTTCTCACGCTTGCACGGCTTATAACGAGGCGAATTGATGCTCCATCAGTATCCGCATTAATCTCTGGCCCGAAGAGGGCAAGAGGGAAGCACCCCGACTCCTGTCTCCCTCTACGTCTTAAGCTGTCAAGCATTGATTCCCTGAGGAACATGTTTCCAGCCAATTGTCTTCGGATCTTCAATAAATTTAGGATCCACCCTGATAGGTTCTGTGAAGACAAGCCCTACAGAAAGGAAATCCTCAAGAACTGTTACCAGATTATGAACCTATAATACTCACCTGCTCCTGGACAGACCTTTTTTTTTTTTTTTTTTTTTAAACTTGTCTCTTTGTATATGACAAAGACTTTCTGTCTTCATGTAATCATGTATATTACTGTATATTTTGTACATTATTGTTTATTTAATCCTGTAAAATTCTCGGGTCGAGGACGAATGTACCCTTGTTTATTGTACATTGTATTCCTCGCACCTTAGTCTGTATTCACAACCTTCTGGCACAGAGCCGTCCCGGGGTGACCCAAGGTTTCTTGGGAAATAAACTGATTTTAATAATAATAATAATAATTTATACAAAATATAAATTATTACTGTATGTTCTTCGTAATCCACCTAGTGCCACTGTCAAATTTATCCAAGAAGAAAGCCAAAAATGATATCCAAATCTTTGTGAGTGGGGAACCGGTGCAAAAGGTGACCTCTCATACTGATCTTGGCCTCACCTGGGACGTTGGGCTCACATTTCAGCCTCATTTTGCCATGATTTTGAAATGATTTTGAAATTATTCCATCTTCCGATTTTGTCTGTGAATTGCGTGTATTCTCTGGTCGATATGCCTGTTTGCTGGACGAAAAAAAAACAATTTTTGGGGGGGGGGGGAGAGGAACATTGTTATCTACTCCTGAGACCGACTAACTCAACTACGGAGTTGAAAAACCCACATTACAGTTCCTCGCGTCAACGACGGGATTCGAAACGGGCCTTTTTCACCCAATGTGGGGAGGATAATGACGATACTACTGTGCTACACACACAGACAGAACAATACACAAAGCAAAATAGTATTCTCAAAGGACAGAATTCATGCGATACCTCGTTCCTGGGCAACGCGACGCTGTCACCCCTTCACGCAGCAGACAGATCACCGCTTGGAAGGCACAACATTCACGTAGACGGTAATTCGGTGTCAGTATGGATAAACGTCGTGAGTTAGCCGACTTTGAAAGGGGGTTTCAGTGGGTGCCCGACGCATGGGTTACTCTCTCGCGAAGGTAGTACAGAAATTGCGCTATCCCCATTCCACAGTATCAAGAGTGTATCAGGAATACGCCATTTCAGAAAAAACATCTCATCGTCGAGAGCGCTGTGGGCGGATAAAGGTAGTAGATGAATGTGGCCGTCGACGTCAGTGTTGCATTGTTTCAGCCAAAAGGAGAGCTATAGTAGCACATATACCCACCGGCTTCAAAGAGGCAGGTGCCAGAAACGACTCCACCGAGACCATCACCTATTGGCCCAATATGTTATGGGAGCTGCTGAACAACCAGTCTCATTGCTAATACCAGGACACAGGACTCTACGCCTGAAATGGACAAAAGAACATTGTCACTGGATCTTGGATGAATGGAGACGGGTCTCCTGGTCAGATTAGTCCCGTTTATAGTTATTTCGAGTGGACGGAAGGGTGCGTATCTTGTGAAAACCACACGAAGCTATGTACCCGTCATGTCAACAAGGAACTGTTCAGGCATGATAACGGTCGGGAATGGTCAGGGGCTTGTTCAACTGGCATACGTTGGGACCTGTGGTTCGTGTAGACGCATCCCTTCATGGTAATTTTGCACCCACAGGGCAATGAACTTTTCCAGCAGGAAAATGCACATACCACCATGGCATGCCTTCTCGTTCACTGGATATGTGGATGATCCAAAGCTCGAACGGATCTTTCCACAGAATCCCATAGATGCTCCACCCAGGAATATGACAAAATTTTGAATAGTGGTGCAGCAAGCATGGATGGAAATACCTATGAAAATCTTTCGTGAAATAGTGGACTCAATGCTTCGCTGTGTGACTGCCCTTTTCTGGGCTAAATGTGGGCCAACTTGTTATTAGATAGGTTTCCGAGGATTTCTGTCCACTCAGTGTAAAGTAGAAAGACGGGAGATTCAAAGAGGGACCATTTACTCCAGAAGATAATGAACGTTCATTTGAGGATGCACTTGTTCAGTTTTGGGAATGAGGATGGCTCGGCGTGGTTCGATATTTGTACAGACCCGATCGTTCATTTAATTCAACTGGCACACGCTGGGATCACCAATGAGTATATTCTATAGTCAGTAGTGATTGGTTTTGTAAAAATTAGTTAGTACAGGGAGGGAAGTCGGGAGTGTAGTTGACAGAAGTTCGATTTCGGAAGTCGTGGGCAGAGAGATGAGACGAAAGAAAAGAAAAGAAAGAAAAAAGAGCGAAGTGAATGAGTAAAGTAAAGCTGAAGAATAAAGGGTTCTGTGTAGCAAGGAAGACGAAATTAAGAAATAAGCAAAGGTGCATATTCTGTGTAATAAGAGAAAGATTGGCCGAAGATACTCCTGTCCCACGAAGAAAACCCGCTCCAGAGAATCGTTCCCAAGGATAGATGATCAGCAAAGAAGGTGGTCCTATGCAAAATACTTAAAATAACCATCTAATGGTTTTCCTTTTTTTTTTTGGTAATTGGTTATCCAGCTTTATCTCTGATTTCTCACTGCTCGTATCCCAAGGTTCAGTTCTTTCCCTCCTCTTTTCTTCTTGAATATTAATGACCTTCTGCTTGGCTCGGATTGGAAGCGAATATGTGAGAAGACGCAAATCGGAGGCATACCATCCTGACTGCATAACATCGATTGTAAAGTTCCCTGGCGCATATTCAGGTGGTCTGGGTTAAGCCATCTGAAGCCATCTGAGGATGGCTTAACAAGCAAAGGGGCGGGGCGAATTAAGTTTATTAACGCAACGGTGAATGCAGAAAATATGCACTGCTCTGCATTTCGTGTGTTTGCCCATGAGATCCTTACAGATTTCATAAATAATATAAAATATATTTTATGAGGAAAAAATCACGCAGCTCTTGGGAAACTTATAATTTTATTCGATTAATCTTTAAAAAGCTGGTACATACGGGTTAGTTGAGGGAGGAGGCGTCCGTCCCTGCAGGGATCGACAACTTTCACTTCTCCCACTGCTCACGTTCACTTTCTGTTATATGACTCATTGCTCCCTCCCCCATAACCACGCCGATGCGAGCTCAAGTTAAGAACGAGTACCAGTTTCTATGATTGTGAATTTAGCACGGGGACTGACGCCATGCTGAAGCGAATGACAGGCGTCACGTGACCGACTCCACGCGGCGGCTATTGTCACGTGATCAGATTCATGGCGAAGTAGCGGAGACGCTGGAGCACCAATTTCTATAGATGCGATGCAATGAACGCAGGATGGAAGGGTCCTCAACGATTCATGTTGAAAGAAATGGACCATAATCTGAGACGCTGGTCCAGTTCGAGTTGGCAGATGGAACGTATTTAGCAGTCAGAAGCTTGAACCCTGGTCTACTCAAAGAGCGTGTGCTACCGCATTCCCGCTGCTAACCACTCGGCTACGGAGGCATCATAACCGATTATATGAGGCTATTGTTAGACCACACTTGGAATACTGTATTCAAGTATGGAGAACGGACCTAAAGGAAGATACTGTGCTTCATGAAAGGGTCCAAATGCAAGTAACTCGCCTGGTGAGATCGGCAAAAAGGGTGTCAATATGAGGAAAGACTTTGAATATGTGAGTTGCAGAGCTTGGGAACTAGGCACCATAGAGGAGACTTCATTGAGATGTTTAAGGCTGTGAGAGGCATAAGCAAAATGATTGAGGAGGAAATTTTCACGGTTATAAATGATTCTAGAAATTGAGACCATAATTTCAAGTTATGGGGAGAGATATTTGTG